>NC_045437.1:169103180-169211053 GCF_002776525.5 Piliocolobus tephrosceles
TTCCTTCCTTCCTTCCTTCCTTCCTTCCTTCCTTCCTTCCTTCCTTCCTTCCTTCCTTCTTTCCTTCCTTCCTCTATCTTTCTCTTCCTTCCTTAAACTGTTTTCTACAAACAGACTAAAACCCTAGGCTCTAAAAAGCACCTTATTCTATATGTACATCTTGCTTTTGACTAAGCAATACCTATCAATTTAATATTAGATTATGTATCTACAGACATTCATTGTGTGTACAGAATGTCAAGGGTAGTTAACAAGCAATGTTGCTCATTTTTCACAGTAACATTTACCACTGGCCATCTTACAACACCTTGAGAATCATTGATCTGATTGGCTCTACTGGAGACTGAAGCATTTTCTAAAGGATGAAGCCTTCTACATCAGATACAATCTAATTGAAAATGCAGCTCACACATTTACAGAAGTTTGGTTAATGCCATTGGTTCTTAGCAGAGTAAAAGTTGGAGTGCTTAATTTACACATCAAATTAACTAAAAAGGTAAAAAATAAAACTTGAACGTATGAAGCATGCCTAAGTAAATTGACTAGTAGGTCAGTAAATCAACTGTTAAACGTAAATATTCCCAGCTGTCTTCTTAGCCCCACACATGTAGCCAGTCTCTAAGCAAAAATCTACATGTCCTTTGGGGTCTTGCATGAAAAAATATGTTTGGGATTTTCAATCACATTTAACTTTGAATGCTTTTTCTTCACGGTAAGTTTCAGACAAACTTAAAAGCAAACTTTCTCTTCAACAGCGAATAACGAAATGAGTCTCTTGGCAACTCTGATGAAGCAAATTTCTTCAAATGGAGCTGACTTTAAATTAATATTTTAATATTTTTCACTCAAATTTAAATGAAAGCTTGCTTTTTAGTCCTCAGAAGAAAGATGATTTTATCCAATAACTATGTTGGACAATAGTTTAAGTCAAAATAATTTCTCCTGTAACTCCTGATGAAGAGGAAATAATTTGCTTTCAATTACTCTCAAATTGTGGTCCAGTTAAGCCAGTATTCCCTTGCATCCCTTCCTGAAAATGAGTATTCCTCCTGATTGATTTTCTGTTACAATGTTTCTTGACTCTGGTTATACATTAAAGACCTCCAAGAGATTTTGAAAAAAAAAAAAAATATCACTATCAGAGTTGCACCCAGACAAATTGAAAACAAATTTCTGGAGCTAGGACCTGGGCAGCTATTGTTTTTAAAAATTCCCAAGCAATTCTTATACATAGTGAATGTTGCAGACTACTAATCCAGTGTTTCATCTGAAAGAAATTTTCCAAAGATAAACACTGCAAAATTATGGAAAAATATTGACAAAATTGGGAAGGACGTAGTTTTAGTTCCAGTTGGCTCAAGAAGTCTTACTAAGACACACTTCACCAAAAAAAATCTCTGAATTCCTCCTGTATCTCCAAATGTCTTATTTTTTTAAAGACTTAAGGCTACATTTCAGAAAATCAATTATAACTTCAGAAGAGAGATGTTTCCCAAATCAAAATCACACTTACCATGACTAGAAGTAGGAACAATACCAGGACTAGAAGCAGATCTCATTTCCCTCAGTATCATTACCTTTATACCAAATTCAGTCACAGGTCTGGTCACCTGGGCCACAGAGATCACATTCAGCAACATGTTTCTGTGTCAATCGTTTTATGGAAATGATACAAAGGGACAAAAATGTAATATAATTAAATTTTTAAAAAAGCTTTTAGAAAAAATTGAACAAATCTAAATACAAGCCTCTAAAGATGACAAAATTATGCCAACTCTCAAAATTTCACTGCCTCCAAACTAAAATGACGAATGCAAAGGCTAAGGGCCACACGCAGTGGTTCACGCCTGTAATCCCAGTACTTTGGGAGGCCAAGGTGGGCGGATCACTTGAGGTCAGGAGATACAGACAATTTCGGCAGCCTGGCCAACATGGTGAAACCCTTCTCTACTTAAAAAAAAAAGAAAAGAAAAAAAGTTAGCCGGACGTGGTGGCGGGTGCCTGTAATCCCAGCTACTCCAGAGGCAGAGACCGGAGAATCACTTGCACCTGGGAGGAGGAGGTTGCGTGAGCTGAGATCGCCCCACTGCACTACAGCCTTGGCAACAGAGTGAGACTCCGTCTCAAAAATTAAAACTAAAATAAAATAAATACAAGGCTAAAACAAAACACAACAAAGCAACATACACAACCCTCCACTAATACACTGGAAGCCATAAAATCAAAAACCGGTAGCCAGAGAAGGAGAGTATTATTTGTTGTTGTTTTTGTTTTACTATTCTACAAACCCTGAATGCTCTACGCAATTCTTAACAGTCCTGTCAGAAGCAGAGGGAGACAAAGGTGATTCTAAAACATCCTGAAAAAATCTACTAAAAATCCGTGGATGGAAAGAGCACAGTGAGAAAGAATGGAGGCTGCTTAAAGAGAACAAACTTCCAAAACACCTCAGAAAAAGGAAAATGGTTGATCTTAATGATTTTGCTTTTCTGGCTGGGATAAAGCAGAGAGAAAAAGGAGAAACATTTCAAACACTCAGAAGCAAGATCCCATGCATAAACAATAATTTCATTAAACATAAATGTAGAGAAGAATAAATAAAAGATTTCTGGGTAGTAAGAAGCAAAAGAATATGTAAAATATATCTAACCCACTTTGGACTCAGTACAGCGCCCTAAAATCTCTTTGACAATCTCTTTATCTTCTTATGATTATGGAGGATTGGGAAAGACTTTTGGGAGAAGCCAGGGTGAAACGGGGTCAAAAACTGCTTCAGCAGCTGCTCGCTGATAAATAGCAAGACTCTGATGTTCTGCACCAAATTCACAGGTGCTCCTTGAAACCTGAAGATCTTCTGGCGCGGAGGAGGATACATCTTCTCTACAGTGAATTGGGTTATAGGACATTAAGTTAAAAGATACAATTCAAATTTTCTAACTAGTTTTACACCTAGTTTCAGTTGATTCCCATTTTACCCCCATTGGCAATCCCTTTTCCTCAAATACACACCAACCACACACAGAGGCGAGCTATAGCTTTGAGAAAAGATGACTAAAAGTCAGATAAGGGAAAAGAAAGTATTTATGACAAATGTATGCAAAAAATAATGATGCAAATAGAAAATGTGGACTAAGTTGTCCATGTTATGAGTGAGTCAGGTGGGAAGTGTCATGATGTCTATTTTAAAAGAAAATAGTGGATAATTTACATTTAAAAGTTTAACAGGAAACACGAATCTAATATATCAATATTGTAAGTGCTGGCCCAGTCTTATCTGGCTGTTCTCTATTGATAATAGAATGTCCAGTTATTTTGCAGGCACAGAGCTAGGAGTCTGCAAGATATGCCGACAGAGCATGTGCAGGAAAGAAAACTCAGACCTCAGATAACACCCAGAACTAAAGATCCGTCTCCTTCCCCAATCCCCCTTCCACCCCCATGGAACTGAAAGATTGAGACATGGCTGGCGCCAGACAACTGGAACACCCTCAGAAGTAAAGGGTCCCTTTTCTAGGAATATCTGGTAAGAAGACTCCACTCCATGCCTTACTATAGTCTTGTTTGAAGTCCTTCCAACAAAACCTACTCTGCCAGCATTTTCACACACCAACTTGTCCTCCTTAACCCATAAAGCTTGCCCCAGACCCCAGATTGAGGACATAAATTGGAGCAGTGCCTCCTGTCTCCTTGCTGGTTGAAGTCACAATAAAGTCTTCCTTTTTCGCAAAAGCAAGTGTCCTAATATCGGCTTCTATGTACATTGTACAGTGAGTCCATTGCTCAGTAACAATATCTCAAAGATAAAGTTATAAAACAACAGAAAGAGATGAAAAGGAAAACTGAAGTATAAGAAGAAAAATATGGGACCAGTGCTACACTACTACTGAATTATTATATATATTGGATGCATAAAGGAAAATAATAGGTAAAAATGATTCACTAACCAATAGGAAAAAAAAACATATTCAAAATGAAAACAAAGGATAAAATACAATGATTAAAGCAAATAATAAAAAGACTATGAGTATGAAAGTTAGGCAAAGTTTACCAAACCAAGGATAACTGGAGTCCCTGAAGGAGCAAATTCAATTAATAAGATCTAAATGCTTTCAGAGACAGAAGAAAAATTTCCTAAAATACAGCAAAAAGTAAAAGTAACCAAGAAAGAGCATTTTCTAGGAGTAATATCTGCTACAAAATTATTAATAATAAAATATATCTCAAGTAATTGAAATTAAAAGATAAAGTTTGCAAAGTTACTTACCATTGGACAAATATCAGGCTGTCTTCAGACAGTTCACTACAATATTCGAATGCAGAAGACAGAACAATTAACTCTGAAATTCTAAGGGAAAGAAAATTTAACCCAACACTATTATACCAACTAAGCAGACATTCACAATGAAAGCTATAGCCCACACCCTCAAACATTTTTTTAAATCACCTATGAAATATACCAGTGGTGAGACTTTCTTGAAAAAAAAAAAATCGAACAAAAGCTTCTCAAAACTAAATTTTCTTAACCAAGATATAAAAGGAACACTGAATTTATTTAAATAAAAGTGAAAATAAAGTAACTGGGGAAATGGGATTATAGGAGGTGAATGCCTGAAAATAAACCACATAAAATACAGTAGAAGAAAATATTAAGAGAAGAAAAAAGAGAAAAGAGTGTGGGAGATGGAATAATGACACCAAAGATGTTCAGTTTCTAATCCTGGGAACCCATAAATAGTTACATTCCAAGAAAATAGGTAGAACAGGAACTTTGCATATGCAATTAAATTAAAGATTTTTAGATGGAAGATCTTCCTGGATTATTCAGGTGTGTTTAGCATAATCACGGCCTTCTGTCAGATAAAGAGAAAGGCAAGCTGTAATGATGGAAGCAGAGGTTGGAATGGTGCATTGATGGCTGGAAGGGGGCCATGAGCTAAGTTATGTGGGCAAGCTCTAGAAGTTGAAAAGGGCAAGAAGATGGACTAGAGCCCAGAGGGAGCCAGCCCTGCTGATACCTTGACTTTAGATCCATGAGACTCATTGTGGACTTATGGGGTCCAGAGTTTTTAACAAATAATGTATTTATTTACATTGTTTTAAGACACAAAGTTCATGGTAATTTGTTAAAGCAGAAAGGAGAAACAAATACAGATAGAAAAAAGTTTAGATGCATTATTTTAAAATTAATCTTGCTTTGAAGAAAGCCAATAGGTATTAAATACAGAATTAAATTAAGAAATTATGCTTTTAATATATTTTGTAAAATTAAAATTTTTTGTTTAAAATTAAAATAAAAATAATTTAAAATTAAAAAATAAATTCGGAGATCAAGGGGTAACTAACATTAAAAAATACATAATGAAGATACTTATCAAAAATCTGATATGCAATATCAAAAGTTTTGAATGTAAGAGCTGAGAAAAAGAGCATTATAAACTTTCCAAATTTTCTGAGGAAAATTGGCATACCTGCACACACAGACATCTAAACTATAAAAGACAGATTCAAAAACAAAAACCCGCAAGTAACAAAACATTGAAAATAGAAGCATTAAAAATAAAGCAGACAACAGAAATTCAAACTAACAAGTTACATTACATTAGCAAATGTAAATTAATTTATTCATAGTCTTCAAACCCATGTATTTTGTAAAAATAATGAAATATTACATATTCCATAAAATAAATGCAGTTAAAACACTGTGACACAAAAAGCTTAATTGTAAATAAATGAAGATCAGACAAATGCTAACAAGAGGAGAGAAAATCATCTTAATAGACCAGAAAATGCATTTGAAAAAAATTTAATAACAAATTACTATTAAAAAGAAAGATACTTAGCAAAATACCAGAATAGAACTTTCTAAATCTTATAGTATCTATAAAAACCCCACAGAGGCCTGGCGCGGTGACTCATGCCAGCAATCCCAGAACTTTGGGAGGCTGAGGCAAGCGGATCACCTGAGGTCAAGAGTTGGGGACCAGCATGGCCAACATGGAGAAAGCCCATCTCTACTAAAAATACAAAAATTAGCTGGGCTTGGTGGCGCATGTCTGCAATCCCAGCTACTCCAGAGGCTGAGACAGGGGAATTGCTTGAACCAGGGAGGCAAAGGCTGCAGTGAGATGTGATCGGGCAGTGCACAACGGCCTGGATGACAGAGCGAGATACTGCCAAAAAACAAAGCAAAACAAAACAAAACAAAACACTCCACAGATACTTAATGATGAAATATTGAATGCTTTTTTCTGAGATCTGGAATAAGAAAAAAAGGTTTACTATTGTCACTGCTATTCAACATTGGCCTAAAATGCCAAAACTTTGTAATAACTGAAAAAGAAATACAAGTTATAAGAATGAAGAAAGATGAAATAAAACTTTCCTTGTTTATAGATGATAGATATGATTGCATACGTAACAAATTATGAAAGAAAGCTGGATGAAGTAGCACATGCCTGCAATTGCAGCTATTCTTGAGGCAAAGGCTGGAGGATCTCTTAAGCCTAGGAGTTTGAAACTAGCCTGGCCAACACAGTGAGACTCTGCCTCAATAATAAAATAAATAAATAAATATATGAAGGAATATACACATAAATTATTAGAATTAATAAGTGAATTTAGCAAAATCAGCAAATTTAAGGTCAACATGCAAAATTAACTGTACTTCTATATATAAAAAATTTATTTTAAAATATGCTATTTATGTTTGCAGCATAATATATCAGATATGGAAGAATACAGCTAAAGAAATATCTTCAAGTGTTCTATATAAAATACTACACAATAATGCAAGAGAAATTAAAGAAAAATTAAATAAATTGAGGTATATATTAAAAGGAAAAGTAATTGAGCTCTTTATTTTTGTAAAAAATGGGCCGGGCACGGTGGCTCAAGCCTGTAATCCCAGCACTTTGGGAGGCCGAGATGGGCGGATCACGAGGTCAGGAGATCGAGACCACCCTGGCTAACATGGTGAAACCCTGTCTCTACTAAAAAAAAAAATACAAAAAACTAGCCGGGCGAGGTGGCGGGCGCCTGTAGTCCCAGCTACTCGGGAGGCTGAGGCAGGAGAATGGCGTAAACCCGGGAGGCGGAGCTTGCAGTGAGCTGAGATCCGGCCACTGCACTCCAGCCCGGGGGACAGAGCGAGACTCCGTCTCAAAAAAAAAAAAAAAAAAAGATCTATGAATTTGCTATGAAAGTAAAATGTCAAGTTAAATGATACCTTTTTATGATATCATACAATAAAAATAACATTTTAAAACACAGAAAACTAAAAATAATGCAAAATAAAAATAGTGCTACATATTATAAAAATGTAAATTATACTTCAGTTAATCTAAATGTTCAAGATAATCTGACTCCCTCCACCAATTCCTGTGAACTTTTTTGAGGATTTTGGAAAACTGATTCCAGAATTTATATAGAAATAAGAAAGTTTAAAAATAGCTGAGGATTTAAACTACCATATATTGACACATTTTGCAGAGCTGTTATAATTAAGACAGTGTGGTAATGATATAGTCATACAAAAGTAGACCAAAGAAACAGAATAGACAGGCAGCAATAGACCCACACATGTATAGTCAGTTGATTTATGACAAAAGTGACAGTACAGTACAGTAGTAAAAGTGTGGTATTTTCAAATAAAATGTTTAAAAGTAAAAGAGAAATGAACACAAGAAACTTCCAGTAGAAAGTCTGTGTGAATTTATTTATAATTCTTATATGGAAGTAGTCTTTTTTAGCCATAACAAAAAATACAAAAGCCATAAAGAAAATGTAGATAAACTTGCCCATAGAAATGTTTTATGAATTTCAAAGAGAAAAAAATTTAACTTTAGTGAGGAAATCTGACAGACACCATACAGCTTCATGAAATACCCAGAGAATGGGTCAGTAAGAAGAGAAGAAAAATCGATCAGGGCACCATTTCTGCTTATGTGCAAATAGCATCTCAACAGAAGAAAAGCAAAGACCAAAGCCCCTTAAGTATTCAATGACATTGCCATTGTTTTAGAAGTAATAATCACTGATCCATTAGTCTGTCATTCATCTAGCTAAGCTAAAACTTTAAACTGAAAAATATTCCAGGATCCTAGAGGTTATAATATAACCATTTAAGCATATGAGTATATTTGCCTTTGCCATAAAGCATTTTAGTAGATCAAGTCTGCCATTTCTGATTTCATTCATCTATTATATAAATTTTAAAATATGTTTTAGTATTTCAGTAATTTATTTGAAGCTTACTGAAAAATTGCATCCAGAACTCTACTTCCTCGAACCTGACAGGAATTGCAGAATTTCTAGAAGGCTAAAAATATGAAACATCCAATGCATATTTAAAGATATTTAAGACATTACTTCCTTCTTAAATTGATAATTTGTGCTAATGACTTTTTTCCTAATGAGAGAAGAAGCAAAGAAACTTCTATAGCCAGAACATTTTTTGCAAGTCTTCTTAGAGAGTGGTGCTATTGTTAGGTTTAAACTTAGGGTTATTGACTTCCTATGTACAATGTAAAATAAACCAATTTGTTAAAACTATCTAAGTAGATTGTATCACTTGTTGACTCATCTTAGTCCCAATTTTATCTTTCAATATACGTTCTAAAAGGTTGATTTTTATATGCGCAACTCAGACATGACAACTGTCTTTCTTTTAAAGACTTGTTCTCATAGTTGAGTTAGACAAAGAAAAGTAACCTATTCCCCTCTCATAACCATGTAAAAACTTGTGAACTGCAGTTTCAGCCTTGCCTTTTGACAGCAGCTCAATACTTCATGATGTGTATTTAGATACATGCAACTTTGAGAGACCAGATCTATATTCATATTTCAGCATTACAAATTTTTATAACAGTATCTAAATATCTGATAATCCAGAGACCATCTTTTATATAAGCATCCTATTAAAGGATTGTTTTTGTTACATACTCACTTATAGAAACTTTGGTTTTCAGTATCTTTCACTAAATTTTTCTGTTAGGGTAGCCTCCCAAAATTATACCTGCTTCATTATTCCACTTGCTACTGCTTATCTCTATTTATTTCAATTTATATTTATGTTCTCTGAAGACATGAGCCATGTCTTATTAGTGTTTTCATTCTTTGTTAGTGCCTGAAGAGTGGTAAATGTAGTATGTAAATAATAGTTTCCTATGCAGGAAATATTAATGTCACACAAAAATTCCAGGAACCAGATCTCCTCTGCAAAACTAGTATTTGAACCAGCCAGCTCCTTTTAATTCATCTTGGTTTGTCTCAGTAGGTGTCCCTGTCTCTCCGCTCACTGCTATTTGCTAAATCGCCTCTTGCAGTATGGAACTATCTGCTTAAAGCTGTAATTACTGACACTAAGCACAAATCACTCAGTCACTCCCTGATGAAGTGCAATCAAGTTGGTACACAAATGCACCTACCAAGATAATAGGCCAAATTTTGAACTCTGTGCTTAAAAAGAGAAATCTACGCTCAAATGTGAGACTGTGAACTTTTAAAATGGTTTGGTTTTATATGTTCATAGGTTTTTATTAGTCTAAAAAGGCTTTGTAACACATGCAAAAATCATTCCCTCACTTTCAGCCATAATGATGATGTTATTAAACTTATTAAATGAAAAAAATGGAAGGAGGTAGTCATGTAAATATTAAAACTTGAAAAGTTAAAAGTGAATTTCAAATAATTAAGAAAAAATGTGAAATAAAAATATTAAATAAATAAATTTCTAATTTTTTTCACTAAGAATATCATATCTAGATTGGAAACTCCAGATACCGGGTTGGCCAGGTTATTTTCATTTTTATACTCACCCTCCAACTTAATGAAATAGTTAACTTTATTCAATAAAATCAAAGAGAAGATTACCTTACAGTTATACCCACAAGCCCCCATAGATGTATTACTGATAGGAGCAATGCTTTATAAAAGACTGTCAAATAATTCCATATTGCATATTCTACTTATTAAATATGTTATTTCCTATATGGACAGAGTTTTCTTCTTTTTTTTTCCAGAAATTTCTTCTTCTCTTATGATTCTTTATACCACTCTAATACCTAGTTCCTACACTTTTTGCCAAAAAGACATTTTCTTAAGTTTTCTTTGCTTCATATATTTCCTGAATTGATCTCCAAAATTTGTTTTTTCTTTCTTTCTTTCTATTTAAAGAACAAATTTCTCAACATCAGTATTGTGTAGCATTCCAGGGACAAGTAACAGAAAACTAAGAATTTTAAGATGCAAACAAAATAAATAACTTAGCAAAAACGGATAAATTCTTGGAAATACAACCTATCAAGACTGAATCATTTAGAAATTAAGAAATCTGAACAGAAATAAAACCAGTGAGGTGATTGAATCAGCAATCTAAAATCTCCAAACAAACCAACAGAACAAACAAAATAATCCCATACTAGATGGCTTTACTGAAGAATTCTACCAGAAACTTAAAATAGAATTAACACAAATCCTTTTCAAACTCTTCCAAAAAAATAAAAATAAAAAAGGTCAGGTAAAGCTATTACAAGAAAAGATGTGCGAAATACTAACAAGCTAAAGTCAATAACACATTAAAAGGATTATACACTGTGATCAGATAGTATTTATTCCTGGAATACAAGTATGACTCACCATATAAAAATCAACCAAGGTAGCACACCACATTAACAGAATAAAGGACAAAACTCACATAATTAACTCAATGGAAGCAAAAAAAAAAAAAAAATGACAAAATTTGACACCCTTTCACAAAAAAAAACACTCAACAAACTAGGAATAGGAGGAATCTACTTCAACCCAGTAAAGCCATATATGTAAAAGCGACAGCTAACACCATACTCAAGGTGAAAGACTGAAAGTTTCTCCCACTCAGTCAAGACTAAAGCAAGGATGTCCACTTGTACCACTTTTATTCAGCATAGTACTGGAAGTCTTAGCCAGGGCAGTTAGGCAAAGAAGAAAAGTAAAAGGAATCCAAATTGTAAAGGAAGAAGTAAAATCATTTATCTGCATAAATCATTTCTCTTCACAAACGACATGATCTTATATGTAGAACACTCTAAAGATCTCTCTCTCTCACACACGCAAACACATTGTTAGAACTAACAACAGATCTTTAGCAAAGTTATAGTATACAAAGTCAACACACAAAAATTAGTTGTTTCTATTCGCTAACAATGATCAACACCAAATGGAAATTAGGAAAGCAATACTAGGAAAGCAATACTATTTACAATAGAACAAAAAAGCACAAAGTATGAATAAACTGAACTAATGAGACAAAAGACTTATTCACTAAAAACTGTAAAACATTGCTGAAGGAAATTAAAGAAGATATTCTTTCCACATAAATGGAAAGACATTCAATGATCCTGAGATGATTGAAAGACTTAATATTGTTAAAATACATACTACTCAAAGTGATCTACACATTCAATGTAAATCCCATCAAAATCCCAATGACACTTTTTGCAGAAATAGAAAAAAAAATCCTAAAAATTCATATAGAATCTTCAGGGACCCCAAATAGTCAAAAAAACCTTTACACTTTGGGAGGCCGAGGAAGGCAGTCACATGAAGTCAGGAGTTCGAGACCAGCCTGGCCAACATGGTGAAACCCCTTCTCTCCTAAAACTACAAAAATTAGCTGGGCATGGTGGTGCATGCTCATAATCTCAGCTACTGGGGAGGCTGAGGCAGGAGAATTACTTGAACCCACGAGGCAGAGGTTGCAGTGAGCCGAGATTGTACCACTGCACTCCAACCTGGGTGACAGACTTTGTCTTAAAAAAAAAAAAATTAAGACCGGGCGTGGTGGCTCACGCCTGTAATCCCAGTACTTTGGGAGGCTGACGCGGGTGGATCACGAGGTCAGTAGATTGAGACCGTCCTGGCTAACACAGTGAAACCCCGTCTCTACTAAAAATACAAAAAATTAGCTGGGGGTGGTGGCAGGCCCCTGTAGTCCCAGCTACTCAGGAGGCTGAGGCGGGAGAATGGCGTGAACCCAGGAGGCCGAGCTTGCAGTGAGCCCAGATCGCGCCACTGCACTCCAGCCTGGGCGACAGAGCGAGACTCCGTCTCAAAACAAAAAAAAAAATTAAAAATAAAAGCAAAGTTAGAGGTCTCATGCTTCCTTCCTTCTAAACATAGTACGAAATTTTAGTCATGAAAACATCGTGGTACTGGCATAAAGACAGGCATATATGACAATGCAGTAGAATCGACAGCCCATAATTAAAACCTTGTGTGTGTGGTGAAATGATCTTTGACAAGGGTGTCAAGCCTATTCAATGAGGAAAGAATAGCCTCCTCAATAATTTGTGCTGAGAAAATTGAGTATCCACATGCAAAAGAAAAAAAAATTGGATCCTTACCTTCCATGGTATACACAAATTAATTCACAATTGATTTTAAAAAATATAAGGCCAAAAACTAGACAATTCCTAGAAGCAAACATAGGAGAAAATCTTCCTGACATTGTATTTGGCAATGATTTTTGAATAACACAAAAACACAGGCAACGAAAGCAAAAATATACAAATGGGATTATATCAAACTTAAAAGTTTCTGCATAGCAATAACATTAAAAAAAAAAAAAACCAACCTACAGAATAGGAGGAAATTTTTGTAAATCATATATCTGATAAGGAATATATAAAGAATAAATAAAGAAACCAGAATATATAAAGAACCGTAACTCAACAATAACTACAACAACAACAACAACAAATAATATGAGTAAAAAACTGGGCAAAGGACTTCAATAGTCATTTCTCCAAAGATACGCAAATGGCCAACAAGCATGTGAAAAGATGCTCATGATCACTAATCATTAGAGAAAAGGAAATCAAAACCACATGAGCTCTCACTTACACCCATTAGGACGGGCACTGTTAAAAAACTTCCAGAAAATAACAAATATGGATAAGGATGTGGAGAAACCAGACCACTTGTGCACTGTTGATAGGATTGTAAAATGATGCAGCCAATGTGGATATATATATCCCCACTTTGAAAGCGGAATCTTGATGACATTTTTGCATACCCACAGCCTTTGCAGCATTATTCGCAATAGCCAAGAGGTGGAAGCAACACACATGTCCGCCTACAGATAATGGATAAGCAAACTCTGGTATATACATATAATGGAATATCATTTTGCCTTTAAAACAGAAGGAAATTCTGTCAAGTGGTAAAACATGAATGAACTTTGAGGACCTCATGTTAAGTGAAATAAGCCAATCACAAAAGACAAATACGTATGCTTCCACTTACGTGGTATTTAAGAAAGTTAAATTCATAGAAACAGAAAGTAGAATGGTGTTGTCATAAGCTAGGGTGATGATGAAATGGGGACCTGGTATCCAATGGCCATAGAGTTTCAGCTGCCCAAAATGAAAAAGATTCTGGAGATCTGCTGCAAAACTGAAATTTGAAAGAAAAATGTGTCCAAATTTTATTCATTCATCCAACAGATACTTGTCAAGCTGAATGTAGATATTTTTTCATTTTTTAAGTCCAACAAAGTATTCTTGACTTGTACAGATATTCAATATGCTATCTCAAACTAGTGAAAATCTCTATAACATTGTTTTAAACTTGGGAAGATAAATATTTCATATTAATAGTAACAGGCACAAATACAAATAAAACAAATATGCTAGGTGCTGCAATATACAACTTTGCCTTTTAATAAAGGAATAAATTCAGAAAAAAAAGTAAAAAGCAGTTTATTTTCGAATCAGATAACATCAACCAATGTTTACTAGGTACTGGTATAAGAATTTTCAAAAAAATAAAATCCCAGCCAGGTTCGCATTCGTACTATCTTTCATGTTTAGCAACAGCTGCTGCAAAATAAAAACTAAATAACATTTTTGACTAAGTTCTAAACGTAATGACAATTATCAGTCTCAAGGGCTTTCCTTCCTAGTGAAAAGAACATATTATAAATGAGAAAAACTGTAACGAATAAACATGCACTTACACACACACATACACACACACATACACACACACACACACGCACAGAGGAGTGTGAAAAATGAACCCCAGCCTCCTGTTTCCTCTTCCCTCCTCACTCCTGCTTTTGTTCTTCAGCTACTTCCCTTTATGCGGCTTTTCCCTGGGAAGCCCAAATGGTCACTAGTACCAATGCTCTGGGCAGGCAGGCCTGGGCCAGGAGCCCTCCCGCTTCAGGCTCCAAGCAAGAGAGGAAAGAGCACATGTGCAATGAATCCCAGGGCTTACATCCCCTGTGTGTCACTCCTTTTACATGGAGATTTTAGATGTAACACATTTAAAAATAAGAGCTAAAAAAAATCAGTTATACAGTTTTATTAATGAATAAGTAGGTTTTATTCTATCTGCACAAATGTACACATATCATTGTAAGTAAGGGATAACATAGATTGAAATAAAATAAATGTAACTTTTCAGTATGTTTTAATGCATTGAAACTATAGTAAAAACATTTTACTTGGTAAAGGGCTCCATAATCTTTTGTTTGTTTGTTTGTTTTTTCAAACCAAGGGATACATTGTAAACACTAAAATAAAATGAAAGAAAGAAAACAATTGATAAAAAAGAACAAAAATTCTTAGAAACTCTTTTAACCAATTCATTAAAACTGTGGGAAGTCTAGGTAATCAGGCTGGATTCTAAAGTTTCTGTATTAATTACAGTTTGAAAACTCTAGCTGCTTTCCAGTTGCATAACAACAACGTTACAGAAAGAACGGAGCATAGGTCTAATGTTGTTCATGATTATACAACTTCTTGAGCTACTGAATGAGTCATTTCAATAATCTTCAGCAACACGGGTAGAAATTTTGCACAAATAGGGATCTGGGGAGTTGTACACTGGGAAATGGGGTCAAAACCCAAATATATATTTTATAATATTACAGTCTATCCTCTTTTTTAAACCCAGATCCCTTACAACAAAAGAATACACAATTTGAGATGGTAAAGTGGGAGGATTTCTTGAGGCCAGGAGTTCAAGACCAGTCTGGGCACCACAGTGAGACCCCACCTCTTTAAAAAATTTTAAACTTAGTGGGCATGACGGCACACACATGTAGTTCCAGCAACTCAGGAGGCTGAGTCGGGAGGATCACTTGAGCTTGACCCAGGAGTTCAAGTTGAGCTATAATTGAGTCACTGCACTCCAGCCTGGGTGACAGAACAGGACTCTGTCTCAAAAAAGAAAAAAAAAAAAAAAGGATATACAACTCCAGAGATACCACCACACTACCAGAATACTAGAATACTTCAGTCATATTAATAAATAGTCCACTGCATCATCACATTGTATGTTGGGTGAAGCCACTCAGGTTTGCAGGCTTCCATTCCATTTTGTCAGGTTCCAATAGCAAAAGTTGTCTCAACAAACATATAGCTTTACCCTTTCAGGCATCTGGTATAATTGAGCTAAGACACATGTCCTCTCTTACTCTGAGCCTCTTGTGAGGTGCATTTATAATATCTGATTTTCCCTAATTAAAACTCATTTATTCATTCCTTTTTCTTCCATTTATACCCCAAATTTTCACCTTTGAAAGGGACATTAGAATCTGCCACTGTGCTGGTCTAGACTGCAGACAGCAATACTAGTCTAACAGTACCTCCTCCTTCGTCCACTCCCTTTCATATGGGGTAAGGTTACATAGGTGCTGACCTAGTGGGCATCTTTACTATCAGGCAGTATATATGCATTCATTCTTAGCTCCATTTTTGCCAGATGGAGTAAAGGCACCAACCTATCCCCATCAGGCCCTTAGGAATTTGGGCCTAAGGTTTAAAAACGTAGTTACAGTTTCTGCTTAGGAATTGTATATGCTTCCAACACTTGTGGTTGCAGTCTTGATCCTAGGACCACTGCATCAGGTAGGGAAAAAAATCAAGTGATAGTGGGAAGAAAGAAAAAATAGTATCATCATTATATCAGGGTACTGCTCCCTTGGCAAGAATTATATAGCCACACCAGCATCCTTACCCACTCCCTCATCTTCAGATCAACCAACAAAAATGGAAGAAAAGTCTAGTGGGGACATTCCTTTACTCCTACTCATGTTAAGCATGAACATACTCATGAAGATGTGTAAGCCAGCCCTATGTGTTGTAATTTTATCTTCTTTTAGACAACTGATAAACCAATTGTCCATTATAATTCTTACCAAACTATTACTCTGAGGATGATATCTCTATGTGCACTGCTGAACACTATGAGCTGTTCAGTGTGTTTCTTGGTCTAAAGAAATGATGGTTGGCCATCCAAATCTGTGCAATGTCTTTTACTTTCGTTTATCTGTAGTACTCTGAGCACTTGCATCTTCTACTAGGAAAGCAAAGCCCAGTCCAGGTGAGTGTCTATTTCTGTCAAGACCAATTTGTAGCCCCCTAGGGCTACCAGCACCAGTCTCTCTCACCAGCTATGTTCAGGGCCTTTTCACCAGGGAATCTTCCACATAGCTATCACCAGTCTGTCTCTTTGGCTAGCGAACAGAACGCTTTTTATTGGCATTGTTGATTATGAGCCTGTTCGTGTTAATATGATGCAATATCCTAAATGAGTGAGCATCCAAACAGAATCGGTCCTATTTAGTGTATAAGGCACTGTCATTGCCAGACTTGTCTTGCTGTGAAAATTAAGAATGGATACAGCACTTTATGCAATTGTATTTTAATGTACTAGGGCACAAAAAAGAGTCCTACTAAAGGAGAAGATAAATGCCCTTTGCATTTTCTGTGTTTTCTGTCAGTGATGCAAATCCAGTGATGTGCTGGTCAATTTTAACAACTAGCTTTTCAGGGGTGGAAACAAGCCTTCATCTGTAGTTTTTTTATGAGTTCCATGGCGTTAATATTTCCACCATGCCTGATTGCAATTACCAACATGGTATCACTGAATGTCAACTTGAGAAATGGTGTATACAATTGGTTTCTATGAGGTGCTGCAAGCCAGATCCAGCACACCACTGTGACAACAGCAATCCCCAAATTTTACTGGAATTGAAGCTCCCAATCATTCTATGCAAGGCTTCTCCTATAGTTTAAGAGCATGTGAAGAGCTATGAAGATTTCTAATTCACCATTCTTGTTCTCTGTGTTCCAGAATTAAATATTTTAGTTTACTATAGATTTTTAAATACAAATATCTACTGCCCATATATATCTCTATTTTTTTCCAGGGAAATATTCCATCAGATTCATGCACATAACTTGTTAGATTCTGAGATCTGTTGACATATAAAGTATAACTTGTATCTCAATTTTCTCACAAATATTAAACCTAAATGCCATATTTTAAACATGAGATTAAAGGGCTCATATTTAGGACTATCCTGTTCTGGTGTATAATTTATGCTTTATTCATACTCCTCAATATTCATAGATGACAAAACAATGAACTCTAATGTCCATATGAACAGTTTTCAGACTAAATAAACATAAGTGAGTCCATAGGCAATAAAAAGAGCAAAAGATTCTCAGCTGAGCATTGTGATAATTTAAACATAGATGATGTGGTAGTGCTAGAAAGATCATCTCAGGGTAAATAACAATTTTGCTTTCCATATTCATGAAGCATAATTTTGACTCTCTATTTCATCAATTCAATAGACATCTTATATTTCATACCTTCATTTATTCCTTTTAAACTCAACATGCCCATGGCTTCCAAACTATCCTATTACCTCAAGTTAGTTAATCAAACTGTCCTAGTTTTCTTGTTTACATTGCTTACCGTTTCTTCATCTCCTTGCTGGACTCTATCCAGCAATTTGGTCTCTGAAGAGCCACTTATTCCTAAGAATCCATCCTTGGTCCACTGCCCCTCTTCAAGAACCTTCACTGGTTAATTTTTATCAACTCTTAGAATTTGACCACTATGCAAATGACACCCAAAGCTATGTATTCGGCTCAGAAATGTTCCCAATCATCATATTTGTCTACCTAACTTTTAGTCGGACACCTCTTGCTGGATATTCCACAAGTTGTGCAATAACAGGAAGGAACTAAATTGCACGTCTTCACACTAAAATCCATGTGTGTCTCTGTGTTTTCCACCCTGGTTGTACCATGATTAACTTTTTTACCTACCTTAAAAGCCTGAGAATTCATCCTATAGAGAGCTGCTAAGATTATATATCTAAAGTATAAAATCTTCATACCATTCTCCTGCACCAAATACTCCATTGTCACTACTAAAAAGTTATTTTTCTGTCTATCATAAAGTAGTACACTGATTTCTAAAATGAAGCATACAGAGAAACTCAAAAAGTAGTATTTCAATGCGTAAAGAGAATAACAGTTCTGGTTGATGTCTCATACTGGGATTAGGGGAGATAAATGGGAGTTGTAGAATAAAGTCCTGTCTATATGGCTATCTCTCCATTTCTTTGGCATTTTTGAGGCACTGTGAGGAGCCCATGTGGATCCACATAGCAAAGATTGAAAGCCACTTGATGGTAGAAAAAAGTTAACTTCTTGGCATGGCATGCAAAGCCCTTCGTGACATGTAACTTTTCCCCGCCTTAGCCTTCACAGCCCAGTGACATCAAACCAATGGCAGTTATCCTGGGAACTATGCTGTTTGTCATTCCCTGTCTTCGATCATGTTTTGTAAGGAATTTTCTGACACTCTCCACTCAATATCATTTGGATATACTATCCACTTTAAAGACTTATATTGGAGGATATTTCACTCATTCATTTATTTAGTCAAACATCCACGCATGAACGAAATAAATAAAGTTCTTGCTTTCATGGAGCTTACAAACCACTGGAGGAGAAACAGACAATAAGCAAACAAACACTCAAACCCTAGTAAATGAAGGACTGTTCAATCATCATTTATTAGTGCCATGTTGGCCGCATAATAGACACCCAAAAATGTATTAGTGAGCGTCTTTTAGTTGTCAATCACAAGGCTAGATATTTTCATACAACTCTTCATTTTAACTCTCAAAATTATGTTGAGAAATAAGTATTGTTCTACCATGTTAGTAGATAAGAAGACATGGGTTCAGAGAGACACAAATTTACCTATGGCCACACAGCTGGAGAGCATGAATCTGAATACAAATCCAAAAATGTCTGATTTTAGAAACCATCCATGTTTATGATACTACTGACGTTCTTTAGTTATTAAAAAAATATATACAGTTCTTCCTTAAGTCAATTCACATGATCACATTTGTCGTGCCTCGATGGATTCTACTAAATTCTGTGAAGCTTAGAGGAAGTTTTACAAATGTAACACTTTAGAATTCAAAGGATTTCATCATGAGCAGTGAATCTGCAAATATATGCTATCAGAACCCCACTGGTTTCAGCAGAAGGAAGGAACAGTCTCCTGCAGCATCTGTTAGAATAAAATGGCTTAGGGAAGGTGGGGGAAAGCATAAATGATATACTGAACACCTGGTATTTAAGGCATTCTGTGCTGTATAAGCATCAAATTAAATCTTCATTTATTCACTTTGAAGATGCATATAGCCTTGCAGTAAGAGTCTCAAATAATAGATGCAGGCTTCAAACATAATCACCAACATATGATTTCAAAGTAATATGTGGCTGCTATAAGAATAAGTAGAGTAAACAATGCCACAAATTAGGCACTTGAGTGCCTGGACTGCAGGTTACTGCTGCCCAGATGCAGAAAAGCACTCCATCCAGTTTGACAGACAGATAAAGCATTTCCCTGTAGAGTCTGAATAAATTCTCTTCTTAAAAATACCAACATAAATTCTCAAGAGAAAACAAAACTAGAAAAGCTCAAGTTCATATTTGATTCCAAATCATCCCCTTTCATACTTTGCTAAAATAAGGATACCATATGGGAATTTAGTATGATCTGGACAGGTATAATTGCCATCAACGGAGAAAATACCCTTAACATCATTTAATAATTATATCATCAAAATTTAATAACTTTAAGAATTGTTTCCTTAATAGAAAACAGAAAAAATAATTTGTTGTCTTTGTGTCTCATGTTTAAAATGAAACATCTGTCCAGGATCCTGTGTAAAAAAAGGTTATTTTTGAAAAAATAAACTTTTTACTGTTACTATATCAAACTATTGTAGTATGTCTTAATGCTTATACTTATTTGGGATTTTTTTTTTTTTTTGAGATCAGAAACTGTTGCTTCAGCAATTTTTGTTTTCTAAACTGTAAAAACAAATTACAGTAAATACTATTTTAAAAATTAATCTCAGCTTCCACATACACTTACAATCTGTATTTTGAAATTTATTTTATGTATAATTTAGCCAAGCCATATATGTAATTCTATATAATAATTTTTTTCATGTGATATATTACAAACACTGACACTACTTTCAATAGCTGCCTAATATTCTGTTGAATAGATATTCTATAGTAACGTAATCTTATTTTTGAATATTTAGATTACATTCAGGGTTTCTTCTATTATTAACGCATTTGTCTAATCTGTAAGATTTTCAAGCATTTTATGTATTTAAAAGTTTTCTTAGTGATTTAAAAAATGAGCATATAGGAAGCTCTACTAGTAAACTTTCTTATTTTCTATATTTTCACATTTTAAAATGAATATGTTAGATATTTAGATATCTCACATATCCATGTTAGAATATGTCAGAATATGTTAGATATTTAACATAAATATCTAAAGTATTAATTTTATTTGTATATATTACACAGGCAACAATAAAGATTTTTAAAACCACATCGTTTGCTAAATTCATTACATATCTGCAAAGTAATTCTTCAAGACAGATATTATTCTCATTTCACAGATAAAGAAATTTTTCCAAGTGTTTAAACAATATTCTCCTGGCTTACTAAAATGGGTGTCTGCTGGGTGATGTGAGTGAAAAGTTGCAAAGGAAAGAACAGCACAGGTTTGTGGGGAGGAGCCTGAATTCCATCTCAGACACATTGGCTTCACATTGCCTTCAGGATACCCAAATGGAGTTATGTGAATGTACAGATTAGGCAGGTGAACATATGTACAGATTAGGCAGGTGAACATACAGATTAGAAACTTGGAAGAGCAGATTCTTCGGAAGACACCAGCTGGAGGGTCCCCAGCTTGTAAGTGGACTTGAAGCCAGAAGGGATTATCACAGTAAAATATGCAACATGTAAGGCAAAGGGAGACAAGTACAGAATCTTGGAGCAGCAGATATACTTGGCATAAAGAAGAAACAAAACTTGAGACACAAAAAGAGAAAAAAGTAAAAGAAAATACCAGTGGGTGAAGTTTTAGAAATCAAGGAAGAAGGAAATTACAGGACAGAACGTTGATCATTCAGTGGATGATTAATTGATGATTAACTGGATGCCATTGGCTTGAAAGAAAGCTTCAGTATTGTTCTGGGGCTGAAAGGGGATTTCAGTGGGTTGATGAGCAGCTGATCCATTTAATATGAATAACTATTTTAGAAGACAAATGTAGAAAACAAGAAAAACACTTTGCTACTCTTTTATTAAGTATAGTAAAAATGCTACTACATAGGCGGGTAGAAGGACAAGGCAGTTTGCCATGGAGATACTCACACAGGCCTTCTAAGTAAATACAGCCCTGAATTCAGCCCATTTCTATGAGGAGTTGACACTGAATGTTTTCTCACCATCAGAAGTGGACACGTCAATCAGAAGAGGCAATAGATAAGACCTGTCCATTAACTTACATTCCGAATGAGTAAAAGCAACAGCAAGTACTCCTTTGTCATCTATTTCGTTCAAGGCGTTATTAACTATCAAATCATATCAAACCATGAGCTATTAAACAAACTAAACTAAGAAATATTAAAATTTGTAAGAATCCAAATAGTAAGTTATGATTATGACAGCGGCCTTTTCCCATCTGCATACCATTTCTGTTTGTCAGGAACCAGAAGAGAACAGTGTGAAATTTGTTAATATATGATTCTGAAATATCTGTATTTTTTAAAAATCAAAATACTATGTTGTGTTGAGGAAAGTTGTGCAGACATGACTGTCTCCATATTCCCTCACTGGAAGACCTTTAAACTGTCAGTCTTAATGTTTATCCCCCGCTGCACTGCCACGGAAGGCTTACGGATGAAAAGTGCAATTGTGATTTCTTGACATCCACAGATAATTACTACTACTGTTTGAATCCAAAGGATATAATCTTTGCTCTGCCTTTCTTTTGTTTAGCATAAAAGCACTATTTACATCCCAACTTTCATTATATTTTTAAATTAAAGCATTATCAGCAACTACCAAAATAACATGCAGTCTATGGATTTCTCTTATTCACTATATTCAGTACTAAACTGTGTAAAAAATATTTTTAATGGCATAAAATGAACAAACTTAATGCCAAGTAGAAAGGCACGTGTTTAGCATAACAATTCCCCTCTTTCCCAAGACCTTTCCAAAACATTGGCATGACTACATCACCCACAGCCCTGGAGTCTCAAAGAGGATGGACTAATAATATGCTGCAAGTGGAAACTATTAATTTCCTTCCTTAGATAGCAGGGGTTCTTCTGCCTTCTCACTATAGTACTCATTCACTCATTCATTAATTAATTTAAGAAAAAAATACTGAAAATCAATGTTACCCAATATTTTACTTTTTAGGACCCTAAGCACTCAGAAAAGTAAAATAATTTCTGCACTAAAGGCTATCACATTACAGTAGGGAAAGGTATATAAACAGTTGAGAACTGAAGCCTGAAAATTCCACAGTAAGAACATTTTTCCTCTGTCACTCAGGCTGGAATGCAATAGTATGATTATAGCTCACTTTAACTTAAAACTCCCTCCTAGGCTCAAGCAATCCTTTTGCCTCAGCTTCCCAAGCATCTAGGGCTAAAGGCACATGACACCATGCCTGACTAATGTGTGTGTGTGTGTGTTTTTACTTTGTGCAGAGAGGGGGGTTTTACTATGTTGCCCAGGCTGGTCTAAACTTCCGGCCTTAAGTGATCCTCCTGCCTTGGACTTGCAAAGCACTGGGATTACAAGTATGAGCCACTACACCTGGCCTATTTAACTGAAGATGCACTATGTGTCAGATTCTGGGTTAAGTCTTGAATATGAAAAACAAACAAACAAACAAAGTGTCAAATTTACAACTTCAAGGAGTTCAGAGTCCTGAACATGAGACATAAGTTAATCATATGGTCCTGATCTTGTCATGACACAACTTCTACCTACTCTTGGCTCATGACTCTGCTTCAGCCTCCAAGCCTCATAAGGCCCAGCTGGCTCTCATTTCAGCAGCTCTATACAATTCTGCCTTTGGTGGAAATACGCTTCCTCCAGATAGCACCATGTCTTGTTCTCTTATTTTATCCAGTTATCTTTTCAATTATCTTCTCACGGTAGTCTCTCCAATAATCTTTTTCAAGATAAAAGGATGACATGTTCACTTGTCATATTTTAAATATTTGTCTTCAAAATATTTATTGCTACTGAAATTATACTATATATATATATTTTTTTTTTAATTTTTATGTCTCCCCCACCAGAATGCAGATACCATTAAGGCTGGAACTCAGTTTATTAGTTGTTGAAGCTTAGAAGAATGTCTAATATGTGGTAGACTCTTCCTATATATTTGATGAAACAATGAATGAGTTACATGGCAATTTAATTATGCACTGAGATGTTGTGCTAGGAAACTCCAGGATATTACAAGAGCATAATAGATGTGGGGCTAGGGAGACATCTGAAAGGTCACCTGAAGAAGTGACATTGTGACAGGTAAGTTTAGGTCTGAAGAATGTCAAAAAGTTAAACAGGCAAAATGACAAAATTGTCATGATTCATGGAATCTATATGAAGATAAATGTAATAAGTGATTTAATCAGTCACTGAGAATCATAATATATAATCCATGTAAAAATAGTAGCTAATATTTATTGTGAATTCACGGTGTTCCAGGCCCTATTCTAAGTGCACACTTGAATAAACACATTTAATTTTCTCAGCAACCCTTAGGAATAGACACAATCCTCATCCCCAGTTTACAGATGAGGAATCTAAAATAGAGAGGGGAGAAGCAATTATTAATCATTACATGCACAGCAAGTGCTAGAGTTAGAATTTGAACACTCGGTCTGTGGCTGTAGGTCCTGCGTTCTTAATCACAATTCTGTGGGAAGACTAAGTGTAGTGAAAATAAGTTAATTCTTCCCAAATTAATTAATAAATGTCATGCAATTCCCAGTAGGGTTTTAGGAGAGTGTAAGTTTGCAGGGAAGAGAACCTAAGAAAGAGTGTCTGAAGTTCATTTGCAATTAATAGCCAGTTGGGAAAGCTAATAAAAGTTTGAGAAAGCCATATGCTTAGGATGTCAACCATGAAAAATATATTCAAAGACTGGAAGAAAATATTGCAAACAGAGGTCACCCGCTTTTTAAGATTATGGATAGTTTTGTGCTTTTTTATGCCATAATTGTCTGTATTTTCTGATTTTCTTATTTAATAATCATAAAATTAAAAACCACTTCATATTAATGCAAAACCTTAAGAATAAAATAAAATTAATAGCTTCAAATAATTCCATGTTGGACGATAAAGCATTTTGAATATTTACAGATGATAACCTAATACCAAGAAAAAGTCTTAACTAAATAAATATGTACTGCATAGGGACAAAATAAATGAAGAAGACATACGTGGCCTGGAATGTTAGGCAATTTAGAAGCACAGGAAATGTACTAGTCTGGAGTAATTGCAATAAATGCTTGAGTAATTTATAAACAGTGTGAAGTTCAAGCATTGTGAAAATCAAGAGTCTTATTTCTGTCTGGCACAAATATTAATATAAATGACTTGTATTGTCAAATACAAGTACCGGCACATTTGCTTTATTGAATATATAAAATGCTATTTGACATCAGCATATTGCTTGATGTTAATTATATGGTTAAAGTCATTGAATTTTTGTAATTATGCTTTTTAAAATTATTAATTTACTTAGAAAAACTATTTCTCATAGACAGCACAAGAATTTTCTCTTTTCCATGCTGAAATTACTGATAAGATGCATAGAAATGAATGTGGCTTTATGTTTTATAAAAGCACAAGTGAAATTGCAATGAAGTTACTCAGAAAATAAACATATAAATTGAGTACCAAATACATACCAGGTATGAAGTATAATGCTGGCCACTACCATGTAATCAATTCTTCTGAGTCCTATGTAAAATCAACCATTTTATTAATAATTACAAATTACTTTAGATTCCATATCCTTAGATACAATTCTATAAAATTCTTATAGAATGAGCTACAATGATGGTATTGATGTAAAAGTGAAAGTGACCATTCGAAATATGATTTATATAGAATATTAAATTGTATCCAATTTTTTACTTTGATATGAATGTATTAAACAATTTTAATATTTGTTAAAACGTCAGTTTTAGTAAAAGTTTATAGCTTATTATATACCTAATTCTTAAAATATATGGAGAGGATAGATATAAATACAGAGATAGATACTTTAAGAATATATATATTTTATGTCTGTCTCTATATTTACAGATCTACAGAGAAAGAAAATTCCCACAACTCCAGGTGCCATTGCTACCCAAAATTTACAGATAACAAAAGCTTAGAGAAAGAATGATTAAGTAACTTATTCAAGTTCTCACAGCAGTATGTGGTAGAGACAACTATGGTAATGAAACAGTCTGCTCTAGAGTTCATAATCTTCACCATTTTGCTACACTGCTCAGGTTAGTGAAAATTTGAGCCTCCAAGGTAACTGAGATATCAGGACTGTTCATTAGCTCTTTTACCAGAATTTTAGTGATTTCATACTTTTTTACATTGGGATTTTTCCATTGGCTTGAGATAGAAAAATACTAGAACCCTCAGATATTGTAAATGACTGAAAGATATAACATGTATAAGAACATTTCCTACAAAGTCTGGACCTTACTATTTATTCAGTAAATGTGAACCACAGTTGTTGTGGCTGTAAACTCTATAAATCCTATAATTTATTACGTTAAAGTTCAACATAATATATCTTGCCAAGAGCTTACCCTATTTTTAGATTTCTGTATTGTTCTTAAAGAGAATGCTTAACCCTGAGATATACAGAACGATAGTATCTGAGTCTTCTTTTTCTCTCACAACCTAGGGAATCTTGGCTCTGTAAGAATACTAGCAGATGGAATACTATGCAGCCATAAAAAAGGATGAGTTCATGTCCTTGAAAGGACATGAATGAAGCTGGAAACCATCATTCTCAGCAAACTAACACAGGAACAGAAAACCAAGTCACATGCTCTCACTCATAAGTGGAAGTTGAACAAGGAGAACACATGGACACAGGGAGGGGAACATCACAAACCAGGGCCTGTTGGTGGGGAGTGGGTTAGGGGAAGGATAGCATTAGGGGAAATACCTAATGTAGATAACAGGTTAGTGGGTGCAGCAAAGCACGTGTATACCTGCGTAACAAACCTGCATGTTCTGTACATGTATCCCACATGTATCCAAGTATAGCAATAACAAAAAAAAGAATACTAACAGATTTTATAACTTCCAATTGGGCTATCTGGTGCAAGCACCATTTTTTTGTCTGATTTACTATAATAGCCACTTAACTGCTGTTCCGTCTTGAATTCTTCCTCTTTATAGTATATTCTCAACACAGAGGCAGGAGCAATAATTTTAAAATGTAAGTCAGTTCAAATTAGTTTTCTTTATAAAACCCAGCAACTTTACAATGGCTTTGAGGGTCCCATATAATGTGGCTTCCTTCCACTACTTGCTCACAACAATTTGGCACACTGAACTCCTTGTTCCTTCTCAAACACTCAAGGGTGTTGCCTCTTAAGGGATTCCACATTTGCTTTTCTCTCTGACTCCAAAGCTCATAATGCATATAACTGCATGACTTAGTCTCTCACCTGCTGCCAAGTTCTAGCTTGAAAATATTATCTCCTCACTTAGGTCAAGCATGATACCACTATTTGAAATTGCAAATTATATGCCCCTTCCTCCTAAGCTGTCATTCTAGCTCATCTCACCCTGATCTATACATATTTTTCTATTGAATTTATCACCTTACAACACCCCATATAATGTAATTATTTAATGTTTATTGATTATGTTTCCCCCTAAGATAAGCTTTGACAAGGGCAGGAATATCTGTTTTGTATCTCTATGTGCTTAGACAAATCTGTAAATCTGTAGTAAATAATAGTCACTCAGTAAAGTCTTATTTAATAAATGGATGAATGGATAAGTGAATTCCATACATTTTATTCAACAACTATTTATGGGGCATACACTTACATGTGTAATTTGGACAAGAAATTATGATGTTCAAAAGTTTCCATATGATGATGGTCATCAGTATAACCTTTTCCAGTAAATGGTGAGATGAATGATGAAATGATGAAATGATGAAATGAGATAATGCTTTAATTACCATTGGAAGATTACCACAGTTCTCTGAGATATGGGAGACTCCTCTTTCATACTGATGAACTCTGAAGGATAGGGTATTTGAATATTCCATCTTTTTTACCCCAAAAAGAACACTTACGGTTAATTTAAGTAAAACTATGAAATGGGAAAAATATAAATCCATCATAAAACTGTTCAAGAGACACTTTGAGAAAACATTTGCCTTAAATATAGAACACATACCAATATAATAAAACTGCATAATGCAGAATTCTCTGTTATTTTGAATCAATTATTCAGGCAGCATATTTATTTTCCACATTTCAATAGTTTTGTAATCTCCTGATCAAAAAGTAGGAAAGAGAAATGAGGGTGGATATCAACTATCCACCCAAAAATAATTTTACTATAAATTGATAAAGCCAGAAAAAATGGACAGATGTTGAGACCAGTTGTGTGAATGTTAGAACAATTCTGATGTGTCTTGGGGTGAGAACTAATATTCTCTGACATTTCATGAATTAAAACATGTGAGAGGGTTGGGAGGACTTCACTTTGTTTATATGTAGAAGAAAGATGCACATATTTTCATTTGGAAAAGATGAAGAAGATGGTAATGGGTCACATGGAAATTTAATAAACTTTAGTTTTGGTAGACGGCAGAAAAAAAAATTCAAGAAAGAAAAATGATGGAAATGAAAAAGGAAGGAAGAAAAGGTGAAATAAGTAGGGACATAAAAGTAGAGAACATGCTGAATCCTGGGTTTGGTGTGCCACATTCACAGAGACTGAGGTCCCCTTTAGCAAATCAGGAGCTAGGAGGCAAGACTATTATTCTTATGGCTATGAATAATTACTTCACATTTGCCACCAGTTGACAAAATGAAATATCAATAAAATGATATAAAGTATATAATAAATGTTTGCTCTACTTTGGGCCTATCTAAGTAACTGATAAAACCTTCCACTATATGAAGGGGTTTATATAAGTTTCTTTAATTTTTAGGCAATATGTGCCATGACTTCTTCCAAATTAAGAACAAACTTGGTAAATGTTTTATTTTAGATAAATGTTATACAATTTTCAGGGCTGTCAAATCAATTAGATATAACATACGTCATTCTCACTTAACATAAATTCATATGTGAGATCAAGATACAATAATTTTTTAAAAATAAACTTAACTGAATCTAAGATGTGCCAAAGACAATGTTGTAATCTCTGTGCCATTAATCTATTTTATTTGAATATCTCTACAAACAGAAAATTTAAATTAAAGCTTTTCTCTTAGAGTTGCCATGCTATTTTTTTTAGTTTTACCTAGAATTGGATATATGCATTTCATCAGACAGCTGGCTTATTTGGTTGTTATGCAATATGTCTCAAATCATGGTACTATTCAAAAATGAATTTAATGAGCATAAAATTCTTCTCATCAGCAACAAGTCCAGAACCTCATATCTATCTCTCTGTCCTTTTGTGATTATAACAGAAAAATTGAAAAAGACAGCCTGTTTTCTACTATTCACGTGACAGTATAATTGAAAATTACCTTGATGGAGTCAATTTATTGTGTAATAGTTTAATGATGTTTAGTATACCAATACAAAACCTTAGAGTAAAATATTTTCTGCAATTAATCTTACATTATACACAATCAAACCAAAAATGCCATCACATCTATCTGTAACACTATGATTATCTATCATTATTGTCATTATCACTCTCGTCAATAAAACTCACCAGGTTTGAAAAAATAAAATCTAACAATATAATGAAGATTTAGATTTCATCTTACTTGTAAATATATATCCCAAGAAAAGTATATAACAATGATATTTTACTTGTAACTGAAGCAATAACAAAAATCTTTAAGATACCTTACACAATTTTGTCAAAACTTAACGTACTGAAGAAAATTATGACATATTGCCCAAACTGCATTCATTTATAATCAGGTAGCAATAATATCTGTCCTCTAATCTTCTCCTCAGCTGTACTATTTCTGACTACTCCCCTTAATCTAAAATTACATGTCCCTCCTTCAATGAGAGCCTCAGTTGCATTCTAGTAGTGGTATACATTGTGGTAATGGTTACAATCATTTATCGTTTCATTAGCTCCCCACACAACACTGTAAAATACTTTAGGGACAGAATCTAGTTTAATTTTTGAGGTAATATTTGCCTGCCTGCCTAAAGCTGAACCCCCATAATTCATTGGTAAGAAAGTCCTGATTATATTCTAGGTTCACCCCCATGCACTATGTAATCCATGGCTGAGTGATGGTTTTCCTGGACCAGGGGAAACCATGGATTGTAACTACGTATCGTAGTTCCCTTCTATTTGTAACGACTGGTTTAGGTATAGGTAGTAGACACAATGTTGGCCAATGAGAATATAGGGGAAGCCTGCTGGGTGGCTTTTGAAAAAATATTTAATAAGCCTTAAAAAACACACACACAAGAAAGAATTGACTACTGCTCCTTCGAAGACTTTGGAGTCTGTATGCGATATCTATAATGGGGCAAGGACTTAGCAATTGGAAAGGGAGTTTGCCAGAGAAAATAAAGATTAAAAAACCTGGTTTCTTGCCTATATTATTTGCTCCTGAACCACCATTCCCAGAGTTGTGTGTCTTCTTGGTATGAAAGATAATTAATTTTCTCTATGTTTAAGCCAGTATGTTGGTGTTTTCTGATACTTGAAGTCAGAGGTGTCCTACCTGACATAGATTTTTTCCACCTAATTAAGCAGGACCACAGAAATGGTAAATGAATATTAAACTCTAGGTTTCACTATAGGATGTGAATATTAGATGGGAAAATTTCATGGAAATGCTATCTCATGCATTAGTGAGGCACATTATGGGATTTTTGAAACTCCTCCACTCTCAGTATGAACTTCCAATAATGTTCCAACAAGTGTAGTGAATTATAAAGATGATAGGTTGAATCCTCAAGGCATTTATCTTTTGTCTTAATCACAATAAATTTTTAGATTGAGGAGGGAAAAAAGCAGAATATTAAATTGCTGCTACCTTAAATTTTTAGTACTGAATGTAAGGCTGAGTTAAATGTATAAAGCAAACATCACTAAGTATTTCTATTTAGATTCTGATATTAAAAGATAAAACCTCAATAGTTGTTTATAAAGTTTTCATTGTGACATTCAAATTTAATTAACAGTCTCTTGATGCTAGACAGTGTGGTTTATTTTCAAACACTGATTTATAAAGAGCACAGATTCACAGAGAGTGGCAGATGAGGTAGGATATTACATCAGATTCTTCACAAAGAAAATATAGCACAATGCTCAGATCAGGCCTTTTTCCTTTTAAGTCAAACGCCACCATCTTTCTAGATTATTACCAGGCAAGAAGAAAAGGACTGCATATGTGACAGACAGCACTGTTATTTTGTTTGCAGCCAGTGGAGAAGTAGAAAATTGAAAATACACAGGTGTAAGAAGTAGCTTTGTGATTTCTATGCAAATCTCTTCTGCATGAGTTTATTAACCAAATCATCATTTTCATCAGGTTATTCATCAGCTTCTTTAGAAGGTTTCAAAAATAAAGAATCAAGGATAACTAGAAAATATCAGAAACAATTACTAGATCAGAACTAAAATATATGCAACTATAAAATTTCCCTTTAGAATTATTTTTCCTCTGGCTAAAGACATATACAAGAATCTGCCACTAGTTAGAAATCCTTATTTTATTAATACATGGAAAGTGGAGGAGATAGTAAATAGTTAAACCTTAAAGTGTTTGTACTTTTTCATCCATTAATTCTATAACTGAAAATGTATTCCAAATTATTAGTGTAGAAAAACATTTTTTAGTAATATATTCATCACAGCATTATAATAAAACAACTTAACATCAAAATACTTGTCAAACTATGGGTGACAAGGTCACAAAAAATTGTTACATTGTAAATTCACTGAGTATATGGGCCACATCCATCTTCCTCACCTGTACCAGCACATTGCCTGGTATAGATTAAATGCTAAGGAATCCTGATTCATTCACTCACTCCTGCATTCTACTCATTCATTCAAGGACCGTGATTTTTGTTTGTTTTGTTTTCTTTTCTTTTTTTGAGATGAAGTTTCTCTCTGTTGCCCAGGCTGGAGTGCAGTGATGCAATCTCAGCTCACTGCAATCTCCGCCTCCCTGACTCGAGTGATTCTCCTGCCTCAGCCTCCCGAGTAGCTGGGATTATAGGCGCCCGCCACCACACCCAGATTTTTCTATTTTTAGTAGAGATGGGGTTTCTCCATGTTGGCTAGGCTGGTCTTGAGCTCCTGACCTCAGGTGGTCTGCCACCTCGGCCTCCCAAAGTGCTGGGAATGCAGGCGTGAGCCACCATGCTCAGCCCCCGAGGACCATGTGTTAAGCCTTGCATCCATTTCAGGAACTATGTGAGCCACTGGTGGTATCAGGCAGATTAAAACACAATTTTGTCTTTAAAAGGCTGGGGCTGGTGATACGGTTGCTGAAACAGCTGGGGTAGGAAAGAAGAAAAACATGTAAAAGGGTGATAAAGTGCTAATGCTCCTCAGATATCTGATGCTGGTTTATGGAGTAGATAGTGGAAATATATATATATATATATCTCCCCGACAAAGTGAGAAGGGTTGAAAACAAAAGAGATGGAATTCACTTGATTCAAAGAGCAAGAGGAAATCAGGGCTGCTACTGAGAAAATCAGTCACATAGGCAGGAAGACAGATCTCTGCTGGTCACAAAGTCAAGGAGGGTGGGGATTTGGAAAAGGGTTTGACAAAGAAGGACCCCAATAAATATATGTTGAGTAACTGTAGCAAAGACGTGGGAGAAAATGATTTAGTGATGTACATTTCCTCATGTTGGACAATTTCTGGAGATGCTTTTTCTAGACTCTCCTGATTTTTTGTTGTTGTTGTTGCTCTTTAGATTTGTAATGTGAATGCAGATGAGATATATTGGTGGCTGAACTAATCCTTGCCACTTCTAAAGACTAAACCCTAGTTTGATGTTCACAATTCCATAAAGGAGAAAGATTTTTCTGGTGCACAGCGAGCAAAAGGGGAGTGAAGCTTCAACATCTACTCTGTAGAGAGAAGGCTTATGTGAGCAAAGCAGCAAGATTTGATAAATGTCTCCCTGTATTATTTCTATTTACTCTTCATCTGAGAAGATATTGGGAGGGGGACAGCAGCAAACTTCCAAATATGGTGTATCTCCTGAGATGTTCAAACACAAAAAATAACAAAAGAAAAAATACCAAGCAGTTTAAGTTATTTTGATTTTCATACATCCCACCACTGCTTTTACTTTCTTTATTTGTTTTAACATGATAATCAGACTATCATAGGGCAAAATAATTTGGTATTTGAAATCTGAAATGAAATTCAGAAGTGAAATTGCAGATGGCATTGATAAAGAGTTTGTTAACCCATAATAGTCCTCAACAGAGATCATATTAATACATACAAAGAATTATCATTAAAAATATTTTCATTCAAGTTTGTGAAAGAAATGCACCTGTGAAAGATTCAGTTATAGCTTACTTAATACCCAGTTAAGCCATAAATAGGATGTGTGTGTTTGTGTAGTTTTCATTGAGTAGTAAGGGCTACAAATGTGAAACATTGAAATCATAAAAGCTTCCATGGACTTTTCCACAGTGCTTCGTGCCACTCATAATAAAATCCAATAATTAATTTCAGAATCAGCATTCAGAATTCAAAATGTATTTATTTTTTATAGTGTCTGTAAATAAAGTTTTATTGAACACAGATCTAAGTGTAAAATAGAAAACTATAAACTCCCAACAGAGGAGATGATAACAGAAGAGAAAATCTAGATGACCTTGGCTACGACTACGACTTCTTTATTTTATTTTTTTAAGTTCCAGGATACATGTGCAGAACGTGCAAGTTTGTTACATAGATATGCATGTGCCATGGTGGTTTGCTGCACCTGTTGACCTGTCCTTTAAGTTCCCTCCCCTTATCCTCCACCCGCAACAGGCCTTGGTGTGTGTTATTCCCCTCCCTGTGTCCATGTGTTCTCATTTTTCAACTCCCACTTATGAGTGAGAACATGTAGTGTTTGGTTTTCTGTTCCTGTGTTAGTTTGCTGAGGATGATAGCTTCCAGCTTCATCCATGTTCCTGCAAAGGACATGATCTTATTCCTTTTTATGGCTGCATAGTATTCTGTGTTGTCTATGTACCACATTTTCTTTATCCAGTCTATCATTGATGGGCATTTGAGCTGATCTATGTATTTTCTATTGTAAATAGCACTGCAGTAAACATATGTGTGCATGTGTCTTTATAGTAGAATGATTTATATTCCTTTGGGTATATATGCAGTAACGGAATTGCTGGATCAAATGGCATTTTCTGGTTCTAGATCCTTGAGGAATCACCATACTGTCTTCCACAATGGTTGAACTAATTAGCATTCCCATCAAAAGTGTAAAAGCATCTCTCTTTCTCCACAGCCTCGCCAGCATCTATTGTTTCTTGACTTTTTAATAATCGCCATGCTGATTGGTGCGAGATGGTATCTCATTGTGGTTTTGATTTGCATTTCAGAGTTGAAAATGTAAACAAGGTTGTCACTTACAGGAGTCATACACAGGCAACCAATAAATTTCCATACCTCCCACTCCAAGTCAATTTTGGCAAAAGGTAATTTTGATCACAATACTTTCTTTCTCAGAATATTAAATTAGTTCAAATTATATATTTCACATTATGTTCTTTTATATTTGATTTTAATAAATGTTCTAATAAATTGCTCAATATTAATTATCAACTATAACAGCCACACTTGGTGTTTTGGCTATTTCTTTTAGTGAACTTAATATTGTGATTTAATATCATATTATAAATATATCAAGCACAAAGAAGAAATTGTTTTCCTGAAAAAAATTAAGTTACAGAATTTTTCCTTATAAATTGTTTTCTGATTATAAAATAACAAGTATATAAATCTAAGAACACTAGGAATTTTCATGTGTCTTGGAAATGTATCAAAACTTTGAACAGGGAGCAGTTTTCTAATATAAATCTGGTTTTTGATATAGGAGAACCACTTGGAAAAAGATTGCTTTGAAAGTTAAAGTGCATTCACATGCTTTCATGGCACTCTAAATATATTCTTATTAATTAATTGTACTATTACATATTTAAATGCTCAAATTGTTATAGTAGACATATACTATTAATCTTAACAATTATTAATCTTAAAATTATCATATAAAAAGATGTACTATGAAACAAACAGAAAAAGAGGAAAAACTACTAGGAAAAGGCCTTGGTTCTAACTCTGGGTCACTGTGGAGCTATGAAAACTTGGGCAAGCTACTTACTGCCTTTCAGACTCAGGTTGTTTGTCCACAATATGAATGGTTTAATCACACAAGTTTTAAAATCAAAACTTCACAAATTTTCTGATTGTGAATTGCTGTTTCCCACATATAATATGGATTTTACTACTTTTCAAAATGGAAAACTATAAAGATCAAGAAAACAATGTTTTCATTTTATATTTACTATTTCTTATTAAGAAAAAAATAATTCTGTGTACCTGAAAACATGTCTGGATTAGTCAGGATGTTCTTTCCCTAGCCCATGAAAGGAAAGTTGAAAGCCTTCAATATGCACAGATTATAGATATACTATGCTACATTTATGTATCTAGGTTACAAGAGTCTGAAAAGAGATTTCACACATACGTGAAATTATGCAGTATTTTTATTTCTATGTCTGGCTTATTTTACTTAGAATTATGCCCTCCAAGTTCATCCATGTTGTCACAAATGGCAGTATTTTCTTCTTTTTTAAGTTTAAGTAACATCTGCGTGTGTGTGTGTGTGTGTCTGTTGTGCCTCACAATTATTTTATCCATTCATCTGTCCATGAGCCCAGGTTGTTTTCACATTTTGGCTATTGTGAATAATGGTGCAATGAAGACTGGAGGGCAGTATCTCTTCAAGTTACTACTTTTATTTCCTTTGGTCGTATAGGTATATGCTAGGTCATGTGGCCGTTCTATTTTTAACTTTTTAAGAGACCTTGGCCTGGCGCCGTGGCTCACGCCTGTAATCCCAGCACTCTGGGAGGCCGAGGTGGGCGGATCACGAGGTCAGGAGATCAAGACCATCCTGGCTAACACAGTGAAACCCCCTCTCTACCAAAAAAATACAAAAAATTAACCAGGCGTGGTGGCGGCGCCTGTAGTCCCAGCTAATCGGGAGGCTGAGGCAGGAGAATGGCGGGAACCCGGGAGGCGGAGCTTGCAGTGAGCCAAGATCCCGCCACTGCACTCCAGCTGGGGCGACAGAGGGAGACTCCTTCTCAAAAAAAAAAAAAAAAAAAAAAAAAAACCTCTATATTGTCTCCGATAATGGCTGTACCAGTTTACATTCCTATCAACAGTGTGCAAGGGTTCCCTTTTCTCAGTACTCTTGCCAACACTTATTATCAACTGATTTTTTGATAATAGCTAGCTAACAAGTACAAAATGATAACTCATTGTGGTTTTGATTTGCATTTCCCTAAATATCAGTGAAGATTAGTGATGTTGAGCACCTTTTCATATATCTGTTTGTCATTTGTAGGTCTTCTTTGGAAAAAATGTTAATTCAAATCCTTTTCCCATTTTAAAATTGGATTTTTTTTTCTTTTACTATTGAATTGTGTTTCTTATATATTTTGAATATTAAACATATATGTATATACCTTTATTAGATATATAGTTCACAAATATTTTTCCCAATCTGTAGGGCTCCCTTTCATTTTGTTGATTACTTCCTTTTCTGTTTCTGTGCATAGTCCTACTTATATATGGAATCTAAAAAATAAAATGAAAGAAGAGAAAAAGTCAAATACATAGAAACAGTACAATAGTGGGGAAGAAATGTATAGTTGTAGGTCAAAGGGTACAAACTTGCATTTATGTAGAATAAATAAGTCTAGTGATCTGATGTACAATAGGAAAACCATAGTTAATGGTATTGTATTATTGCATATTTTGTATTGTATATTGAAAATTTGCTAAAGAGTAGATTTTAAGTTCTCTTACCACACACAAAAGAGGTAACTATAGAAGGTGATGGATAAGTAAAATTGCTTACATGTAGTAAGCATTTCACTACGTATACATATACCAAAACATCATGTTGTATACCTCAATTTTATATGATAAAAAAGTCTGAATTTAGCACAGCCATTAGTGATATACAGAGCACTAGCTACATACAGTCAGAAACTTGTCAATCAGAGGAAAAATATAACACACAGGTGGTCAAATTAAGGCTAACATAATAACTTAGACACAGAATTTTCTGGGTGTGAAAATGGGAGAGGAAACTGCCTTTCCTCTCCAAATGTCCACGGGAGGGGCTCCATAGAGTAACATTCCTGGCCTCTTTCTGTAAATCCCTTATCCCTGACTGTAAAGACAAGTGCAAGTTATCTGGTGAATTTGGAAGAAAGGAAGGTTATTCTTGGCTTACCCCCTACCCTTTGCAGATCATAGATTCTCTCGTGGACTATCTCTTATGCACTACAAGGCTTGCATCTATAATAAAAGCAGGATTTTGTCCAGCACAGCTTCAAGCAGCTTCAGACCTGGTGGCCAAGTAGGTCCAATCCAGGAGAGATGTATCTATAGGACTATATGGCCCAAATCACATATCTGAATTTTATGAGTAATAAAGTGATATACTAATTAATATCCTTCTGCTGAACCTTTGGGTAAAATCTCAGATAGTTCTTAATCAGCATAGAGTAGTAGTATTAATTTGGCAAGCTAAAATCATAGAAAACAGCACATTAGATACTTCATATTGTTTTCATTCCTCTATTCAGTCTTTGTCCAACCAATCAGGAGAAAATGAAAGAGAAGACATGATTACTACTCTACACTGAGTCTATATTCTGGTGGGAGAAAACAGGAAAAAGCAAGTAAACTATAAGTTAAATAATTGTAGTTGTGTTAGGCAAAATGATGGCTCTCCAAAGATGCCCACGTTCTATTCCCCATAATCCATGAATATGCTGTTACATGGCAAAGGGGAATTAAAATTGCAGATGAAATAAAAGTTGCTAATCTACTAACCTTGAGATGGGAAAATTTTTTTTCTGCATTATCCAATGAGACCAATATAACAAGAGAATTTTAAATGTTGAAGAGGAAGGCAGAAGACCCAGAGTCAGAGTGATGCGATGTGAGAAAGACTTAACCAGTCTTTTGCTGGCTTTGAAGATGGAGGAACAGACCATGGGTCAAGGAATGGTCTGCCATCAGAAGCTGGAAAAAAAAAAAAAAAAAAAGGGAGGGGAGTAGATTCTCCACAAAGGACCATAACCCTATCAACTCTTTTATTTTAGTCCAGTGAAATCCATTTTAGACTTCTGTGTATAAGAATTATAATACAAACTTCACAAAGAGGCAGTATTATACCCACTGAGGTTTATCCAAGGTATGATTCTTGCTAATCAAAAACTTTTCTCAATATCTCATCATGATGACTTGAAGTCTGATATTCAACACTGGCAATTTCTAACAATCACTATGGGGCTGAATTTTAAAAATAATAATAATACATTTGTGTCCTTTTAAGCCACCAATCTTGTCATACTTGTTACAGCAGCAATAGATCACTAATACAGCAGCAATAAGTTCTATAGAGACAAGTGTAATAACAGACTAGAGTGTAACTTGGAGTGAGGTTGGTGGGCTACCATGCATGTGGTAGTTCAGACAAGCTGGCTAAAATTTTAAAAAATATTTCTAATTTTAATCCTTTTAGAAGGTCTATAAACTTTCCCACTGTTCACATGCCCCCATAATGAATGTTTTTTTTCCACTGGATATTATGGGAAGAGTAGCTACAGCCTATGAGATTTTCAGTAACCAACAACTTTGAGATCCTCCCTTTTCCTCCCACTAAAGTGATAATTTTTTTAAAAAAGCCTTGTATGTACTGTGCACCAGCCGATCGTACCACTGGAGCTATGATGCTAAACATCGCTAATCATCAGAGAAATGTAAAATCATCAGGGAAATTCACGTGATAAAAAAATATCATTTCATCCCAGTCAAAATGACTTTTATCAAACAGACAGAAAATAACAAATGCTGGCCAGGATACGGAAAAAAGGGAAAGCTCATATACTGTTGTTAGGAATGTAAATTTGTACAGCCATCATGAAAAACAGCATGGAGAAGCCTCAAAAAACTAAAAGTAGAACTACCATATGATTCAGCAATCTCACTGCTGGTTATATATCCAAAAGATAGGAAATTAATATATTGAAGACATATCTATGCTCCTGTGTTTATTGCAGCTCACAATATCCAAGATATGAAATCAACCTAAGTGCCCATCATGGATAAACTGATAAAGAAAATGTGATATTTAAACACAAGGGAATATTATTGAACAATAAAAAGAATGAAATCCTGTCATTTAAAGCAACATGGATGAAACTGGAGGTTATTATGTCAAGTGAAATAAATAATGCATGGAAAGACAACTATCCCATGTTCTCACTCATAGGTGAGAGCTGAAAAAAACCTGATCCCATGAAGGTAGAGAGTAAAATGTTGGTTACCAGAGGCTGGGAAGGGTAATAAAGAGTAGGGAGGAAGAGGGTTTGGTTAACGAGTACAAAAATACAGCTAGATAGAAAGAATAAGATCTAGTGTTTGATAGACTAAGAGGAGACTATAGTTAACAATAATTCATTGTATATTTCAGAAAACTAGAAGATCTAGAATGGCCACAACATAAAGAAATGATAGATGTTTGAGGTGATGAATATCACAATTACCTAGATTTGATCATCTCATATTGTAAGCTTATATCAAAATGTCACATGTACCCCATAAATATGAACAACTAATGTGTATCCATATAATTGTTTTTAAAAAATAACATTGCAAAATCAAATTAAGAAGCTTAATTGCATCTTAAAAACTATATTTTGGAAGGCTTACAATTAACATTAACCTGAGAGAAAAACACTGTACAGGGAAACGTAAATTGTAACCCTTCCAAAATACAGATTGAAAGAACTTCATTGGAAAGAACTACTTGATTGTAGGACTGTGTTTGGAGGTGCCTATAATTCATACTCCATAATCATGGTAGAAACTGTATCCTTATTTCAAGATAGCCATGGTATTTCTAAATTGGTATTTGCTTCTAGAAGCACAAGCATTTTACCAGTGCAAAACCTCAAATACCATCAACTTGTACCAGGCCACTTTGAGTTTAAAAACAAACCATCACCAAAATAAATACTGTTTAAATCAAGCCATTGTTTGGTTTAAAAATATTATGCTAAGATCAAGGGATTTTATCTGGTGTTTCATGTTAATAAAACTGTTTCTTTCATTTTTTTTCCCCAGAAAGAGCCCATAATATATAAAATTACATATAATGATAAGAATTTTTAAAAAGAATGCTCCAGGCCAGGCACGGTGGCTCACGCCTGTAATCCCAGCACTTTGGGAGGCGGAGGCGGGCAGATCACGAGGTCAGGAGATCGAGACCGTCCTAGCTAACATGGTGAAATTCCGTCTCTAGTAAAAATACAAAAAATTAGCCGGGCGAGGTGGTGGGCGCCTGTAGTCCCAGCTACTCGGGAGGCTGAGGCAGGAGAATGGAGGCAACCCAGGAGGTGGAGCTTGCAGTGAGCTGAGATCGCGCCAGTGCACTCCAGTCTGGGAAACACAGCGAGACTCTGTCTCAAAATAATAATAATAATAATAAATAAAAAGAATGTGCCAAAGGGTAAAGATAAATTCATAACATATTTTGAAGGAACAATAAAACTCTTTCCTGCAAAGACTTCCTGCAAGTTTTGGCATCATTTGTAGATGGTCAATTAAGAATGGCCCAGGGATTCCACTATAACCAAGTGCTAATTTAAACTAAATGCATTTAATAATGCTCAGGAACCTTCTTTAACTCTGCTCTCTATTTCTACAAACTCTTAAAAAAAATTAAGTTGTGCATGTACACTTAGTTTAATTCTGGTGTCCTTTGGTAGGATTGGGTTCTGAAACTGACATACTTAATCCACGAATATCTTTTTTTAATCTTTACAGAATTTGATAATTGCTTTGTACACTTACTTCATAAAATCACAAGTGTCTCCTTTACACTTTCCCTTTTATTTCCTCAACATTAATAACATTTTTAGCTTCCTGTCTGACGTTTACTGGAACATTCACATATTCAAGTAAAGATGTTTTGAGGTAATTTCATGCAAGATATCTTAAGGAAATAATTTCCTGACAATTAAAATTCAACCAGGAGCTCATTACTGCTTTTATAAAAAGAGAATAAAAGCAACTAATCACCACTCTGTTGAAAAGTTGAGATAAATAACTGCTAGCCATAACTAGAGCATTTGATTTAACTTTTAAAGTTTTTGATAAATTCATTACCACGAAGAGGAACTTTCTGTCTTTCATGTAACCTAAGATAAAGAGCAAGGAGTAATTAACAACACTGACTACTTTATAGTAAATGCATGACTGGGAAAGGCAAATGTACAACCCTGAAGGCTACTAAATTTAGGAGATTTAACTGGGATGAGAAAGGTGTTTTCACTGTCAGAAATACTGACAAATTAGATAGTTATCATTTGCTACATTAAAAATCAAGACAAATTATTATGGTGAAAATATTTATCTTTTCGTGTACACTGATCCTGTACAGAGAAAATTATACTTTTTTTTTCATTCTCAGAAGCTAAAAGCCAAACAGTAATTAAATGAGATAAAGACTTCTGTCTCACTAGGCCATTGGTTTATAGCCCACCACTCGGATCTGATCCCAGGGTGTTTTCTCAGCTGACAAACCTCATCCTCATATGCAAGAGAATTGCCCCTTCAGAGCACCTGGCAACTTTTTCATAGTGTGTTTCCCTTAAGTTTTTAATAAAAGAAATTCTCTTTACTAACAATTGAAATAATTGCCTTTAATTGTTATTTTCTTCTTCACCTATCAAGAATAGTGTCTTAATTCTTGAGTAGTGCCGAACAAATTTTCATTTAAGAGGGTAAGTGGAAATTTCCTAGAGCTATGTCATAAATATCCTAAGAGACTCATGTGCTGTCTATAAGAAACTGTTATTAAATATACGGAACATAACAGTCAGGCAGATTATATGGCTCTTCCTCCTTTAAAGTGTCATCTGTTTTGAAGTCAGTGAAATATTTCAGTTGTTGAAAGCCACAGAACAAGTGGCTTAAAATAGTTTTAAATGAACTTCCTTAGAGAGAAGTTTATTTTTCCAAAAGTATCTAGAAGAGCTTTGGGACCCATTATGTGACAATCCCTCCTATTTGGGCCAGCGTTCTCCTCCCATGGAGGGCTTTTGTAAGCCTGAAGTGTATTGGTAAGGTCACAAGCTTTGGAGCATATCAGAATTACGGTCAAGTCTCTACTCCGTTCCATAATAGCTGGGAGACTAGGGCAAGCAAAAGTAACACCTCCAAGCCTCAGGCTCTTAGTAAGTAACTTTAATGGTGAACAAGATGGCCTTCTTAGTCCCCTAAGCTCTTCTAAATGTTAAATAAGACTACAAGCCTCTGACATCCCTCTTCTTAGAGCTATTAGTTTAGAAACCCTTCAATTGTAGATTTTCCTTGCTCCTTTGAGATGTAATTTTTCTCCCAGCCTCTTTTCAGTTTTACAACCTAGGAAGATCTTTCTCAATCTGGGAACCATTCCTTTGAAATGTAGTCATCAAAAAAGATAGTGTCCCTATATATAAACTCCCTATATCCCAGTGTCTATCAGAGGATAAGAGCTTAGCTTTGATAAGCGGTCATTAGCAAACACAGATGACCTAATCACATTGACCAACCTCCTTCCCACAATAGCTTACAGCAGCGGCCAAAACAGACTGTCCTTTGTCTCCACGAAGTTGAGTTCAATCTTTCTCCCTTATTGAACTAATCTTATCTTGAAACCGTTTGAATAAAATCTTTTTTGTCTGTTTAACCTGTCCTATGCAATTTTAATTTGACAAGAGTTGTTATGGGAATTAAAGTAGCATATGTAAAATACTCAACATTGCATAAAATGGTTGCTTAATAAATGTTACTTTTTCTCAGACCCCTCTCTTTCGAACCGCAGAATTCTCTGAATGGAGATCCTTGAAAACTCAAAATGTCTCTTTTCAAAGATCAGGTATAATGGTGTGATATGGCAGTTGAACAACTTAAAAAAATTCCTTGTGTGTTTGCTGTGTTGTTAAATGAAGAAGCAGGCTGAAGGAGCATATCGGCAAGTTCTATTTCTATCCACCGAGCCGGCCTGAATGGTGCGCACATTAACGCCAATAACAATGACGGGACTTTGACGACTGCAACCTGGCCAGAAAAAGCAAAAGGTCTTCAGATCAAATATTAACATAAATTTCAAGCAGAGAGTGAAAATATGTCCCCAAAGTCAAACTGCTAGTTTCTTCTCTAGGAACTGACAAAAATCAAGAGGTAAGAATATCTACATGTCATTACATCAGGAGGCATGGTGATGACTTGCTTAGCAGCTATCAAATGTAAAATCGTGAAGTCCATCTTAATCTAAAGGTAATACAGAGTTAAACCAGAGAAACCCTTCTTTCAAGTACTTCTTTGAGCACAAAAGAATAAAATTGTCATTTTCATTAATGTGGTGTCTTTCTAGTTATTATTTACTGGGATCATTTGTAAGGCCATTGGAAGCCATTTTTGTACCCATTTAATTAGACTACATGTCTCTGAACTTCATTATATGACTGTTAAGCACAATGATGAAAGATACAATGTGAATTTTTGAGTAAATGCGTTTTTTCAGAGATTCACTTTCTGTTATGCAATAAGCAACCAGCGATGTACCAAGATCTTTGCTGTTAGAATAATTGATATTTTTTAGGCTCTCATGTGTTACAATTTTTTTTCTATCCACATCATCGTGTACCAGGCTCCAGTTCAAGTTTATTAACTGACAATATTTATTTCTACCAATAATTACTATAGAGTCAGAGAAGAGCACTGTGAATTGTTTGCACTTATTGCTATCTTTCATATTAAATGTACATTCAAATACACATAATGATCATAATGATTATAGTGTTGTTATTAACTTATATCCTGAATGTCAGAAAGTGACTTTTATTGCCTTAGCTAAAGACCACAAAAACATGAGAATAAATAAAAAATTTAAATTTTTTTAAAGCCAGTGTGGAAAATATAAACTGATTATAAAGAAAAAACATAATGAACAGAAAATATCATTTGGATATTTGATATTGAAGAATATCATTTTCCTGAACCCTGAAAATTCACTTCTATTTCCTTAGAATAAAAATTTAAAAGATGAGCAGATAAAGTTTTTAAAAGCACATGTGGAACATACTAAGATATATATGCTTATTATAATTTGTCAACATGATATATAGAAAAAATTTGAGGGATATCATGAAGAATATAACATTTCTGACAATGTTGGGATATTTTATTGGATAGTTTAGCTTAACTGCACCATCAGAATATCTGAATAAAAGCTATACATGAATAATTTTCATATAATTAACATAACATTATATATACATAGTCACTTCAGAATTACTGATACCTAAGCATATTACTGATACCTAAGCAATATTCTTTGAATGCAAAATATTAAGACTTCGCTCTTTCTAACAATTTATTGTTGAAATGTACTCTCGTTTTTCACAATGGACATTGAGCCAGTGAATCACAGAAACTTTAAGTGTTAAAGTAATGCATGGAAGTCAAATATTTCCCACTCTAAACTAATCTTACATGGATCTCTAGCTCAGGAATTACTTTTTAATACTATATTAAATTAATAAAAGGTTTTAATGTTCCACACAAACTTTTTAAAATATAAATTTCTAGCATATTCTTGTCTCTTACACATATGGTGAAAAAATGCATAATAGGCTTCTTAAGTACTGATTCTATGCTGTCTCAATTAGGATAAAATAATAACAGATGTGCCATTCTCTGTATTGTGTTATTTAATTATTGTTAATTCTGCTGATATACTAGAATCACCTGGGTCATTTGAAGTCTACTGATGTCTGAACCCACCATCAAGAGATTCTGATTTAATTGGTCCAGCTTGGGAAACAGGGTGTGAAGCTTCCCAAGTGATTCTGATGTTTAGGAGGATTATGATTCATATTGGTATATAACCGAAAGCAAAGATACAAGGCTCATGAGTTTTAAAATACTCCTGAGTACATTGGTGCTCTAGTTTCTATACCATAAAATGCTAAGAATTTTTAGAACATATATTCTTAGATTTGCTCATCTCTCCATCTGGAAAATAAAATCGTGTTCCCTTTGGTGCAAATAGTACAACATTTATATAGAAACCCTGCATTCTTTCAGGTTTGCAACACATCCCTAGGCCAGGAAAGGAGGGAAAAGAAGAAAACAACCTCAAGCCAATGATGTCAGTTTCCCACACTCATAGAAACCAGGCCTCCCCTCCACCCATCTCTGCCCATTTCCAAGATTCCAGATTGGATGGGAACTCAGTTTTTCATAGCACTATCTGCTCAGAATCTAGAAGGATCTTTTATCCTTCTCCACCACCAACAAAATTTTTGTTTCCCATACCCCTTTTTTGAAAAGCTCTTTTCTACAGTTTAGAAAGGAGCCTGTGTTCTCTTAAGAGAAAAGCTTCTTATGTTAACTTCTGTGTTTGAATTTTGACAATGGAAAAACAAAGAAACAAAAGCCCAAAATTCTGTTTGTCTACCTAAGTCCAGCTGTATCTTCAGTATCTAAATCATTATAGAAAAGCTCCCAAAATACCCAGAGACAGTACATACTGACAAATCCAATTTCATCTCTGTGTACAAAGAATTGGGATATATTATGTAATTGGCAGCTATTTATGTGGGACTTAAATTATAAGAAATCCAGAATAACTTTCCTCATTTCATGGATTAGGAAATCTATGAGGACTAACCTTTATAACTGCATGCTAAGTAAATGTCACACTTTTTAACTATCAATAAGAAAACTCTCACACAGAGGACCACAGACATAAAAACAGTATTTCCAAATCTCACTCCAATCTCTTCAAACATTGCAAGGAACAACACATTAAACAAAAGCAATAGACAAAGCCATGAAAATAGGAAAAGATAATCAATAAAGCACTTTACATCTGATTGTTCATTCTATGAATTCAGTAAACAAATACATATTGGGATGGCAGCTGTATCTTTACCAAAGTGATTTCATCAAACACAAAAGAAAGAATGCTGTGTATTCAGTGCACATGACAGCACTCCACAGGAAATGAAACAACATGAGGTTTCAGTTCACTAGGCTTAGAAAATAAATTTGATGTAAATGCTGAACATAACCATACTAAAACTATTAGAATTTTCTCACTGGGCAGAAAACTCGTATAACTTTGTGTGTTTATTCCAGTAAGTGGACAGGTTTAGGTTGGTTTAAGGCGAATGCCATCTGTACAATTCCAGTTGCAAATTGTATTTATTTCTTATATTTTTATCTTTGTATCTGACACGGAGATCATTTGCCAGCAGGGAGTACTCATTCTTGTCCCATCTCCATCACCATAGTGATTGGGATGGAGTTTAGCATGAGATGGATCTTTAAATGCATGAAAATGAATGACTAAATATAAACCTAACTAAAAGCCTCATCCTCATGGGAACATTTATACAAGGGACCTGTCTCAGAAATCGTTCTTATCAGCTATTTGCTTCCTGAGAGGAAAAAGCAACTTTTTCTCCACATCAAGTCAGTCAAAGTAGAGAATATCTTCAAATTTGTTTTCCTTTCAAACTTGTTTAAAAAAAGTAAACATAAATATTATAATCTAAGTGATAAAAGTGTAACTAAATCTTCATGCATTAATTTAAGGGCCTAACTTTTATTTTATTTTCTTGGTTCAGGTCAAATTTTAAGCACAATATATTAATTGCTTATTTCTTTCATAAACTTTTTTTATTTATTTAAATAGATAAAACATTTATATGTATTTATCAAGTATAACATGCTTTGAAATAGGTATACATTGTGGAATGGTTACATTGAGCGATTTAACATATGCGTTACTTCACATACATATTTTTGTGGTGAGTGTATATTTCTTAATTTTATTTATTTTTCACTTCCTCTCCTTCTTTTGGTTGAGCACTTTCTGAATATGTGACAGCATTTTACATCATTAGCTCAAATATTCTTGCTTACCTCTTCTGAACCAAGATTCAGATACTAACACACCACTTTGTAGCAGTCCATCTTCTCTAGAGAACCACTTTGTTGGAGGAATAGGAATATATTTTATCTCAAATGAGGAAACTTACATTTCTGTGCATGTGTTTTCACAAGTTTATTCAGCCTTCTAAGAGGTCAATAAAGTGAAGGAATTCAATTTAATCATTTTACATTTCTTCAACTTTATTTACCCTATAGTTTCTTGTTAGTAGAAGTAGGTATGGTAAGTGTTGCCTTTAATAATACTGCTAATTTAAGAAAAGATGCACACGACAAAAGTATATTTATTTAATTACTAATTATTTTTTCTCTATATATTTTTGTTTTGTTTGTGAATTTTTTTACCTGTGTTGTACTCATTAAACCACTGTGGGTTTTTTTGTTGTTGTTGTTTGTTCGTTTTTTTGAGATGGACCCTCAGTCTGTCACTCAGGCTGGAGTGGAGTGGCGGGATCTCGGCTCACTGTAACCTCTGCCTCCCGGGTTCACGCCATCACGCCATTCTCCTGCCTCAGCCTCCCGAGCAGCACCCGCCACTACGCCCGGCTATTTTTTTTTTTTTTTTTTTTAGTAAAGACGTGGTTGCACCATCTTTGCCAGGCTGGTCTCGAACTCCTGACCTCGTGATCCACGCGCCTCGGTCTCCCAATGCGCTGGGATTACAGGCATGAGTCACCGCCCCGATTTTATATATATATATATATATATATATATATGATTAGAATAGATTTTTTTACAAGTTAGGATGAGATTCAGATACATGGTGAAAATCTACAGAGCAAGGCTTACAAAACGAAGTTATTTCAGGCTGGGTCACAAATCCAGGAAAAGGTGCAGCAAGGCATGTCAGGGGAACAGTAATTAGACTACTCAGCTGGAGCAGCCTTCTCAGTATTGGGGTCGCTAGATTGACTTTGAGGTGTTTTTATCTGGACTGCCAAGCCCAGAGGTAAGAATTTTAAATAGCAGACAGTCCTAAACCATCAAAATTTTTGGATTGAGATGAAATGGTGAGAGGAAATTTTCTCTGTTGGGTATTGGCAGGATGGAGTAGAAACTAAGGCAAGAGGTCAAATGAGTAGGCAGGTGGCAAATGCAACTTTCAGAAGGGAGACAACAAAAGCCCATCTAAGGAGAGTCATTGGGAATGACTTTATAAAGGAAGACATGGCAAAAAGTTAAAATTACTTAGATTTAAAAAAATGAGAGATTGAAAAGCTAACTGTAGCTAAAATTTGGAGTTTAGGTAATCAGAAAAATTATTGAGAAGTCATATGGAGGAGCTAATTTTAATTCCCTAATAACCGATTGATAAGTCCACTTAGAAAAAGAAATGTTTTATAAACCCAGAATTTCAGTACTGTATTTTCAATATCACATAAGATACAGTCATTATTTGATACAACTATAAAGTTTTTAAAAGAAGATAAAATAAATCAATCCAAATACTCCTTTTTTGTCATAAAGAGTGGTTTGAACTGGTAGAAAATAATAGTTCCAGATGATATTTTTGGACTTTTATTGGCAATATTCATACTGGTGAATGTGTGAAGCCATAAATCACTGTAACCACAGGACTCCAGTTCTCAGTCCTTTTGAAATGCCCTTCACTGAAATATGTATTCAGATATATCACAAACTTTTATTAAAGCAAAGCAATAGTTAATGCTTGGTCAGAATTTTTAAAATATCACTGATAAATTAAGTTTTAAACCATAAACCTAGACTTTTTTTTAAACAAAAGATGATTTATTCTTATATGAATATTTTTAGAAGATGTAAAGATTACTTATGTATTAGACTTTAGTTTCACGAATTATATTCTAAATACATTTATTCATGTGCTATTACATGTTATTGTAATTAAAACTAGGCTACACTTGTCAAAACAGTTTAATAAACCATACTTTTTGGTTCAGTTTTCTTAGAATTCTATCATGTTCATTTGCTGACTTCCTAATTCACAAAATGTAATCCATCAAAAATGAGACTTCTGCAAATGAATCAGTAAGGTTCTAAGAAAATCATTAGGCTTACCTGATAATATAAACTACAAAAATATCTAAGTAAAGTGATTACTTTATAAATAAGATGAAAACAATATCATTAGCATTAACTAAGGCAAATAAAAAACAATCCACCATATTAACAAAGAACATGAATAATTTGGTAAGAAGTATCGCAAATTAATAACAATGATTTGTATTTGTTCAAGGTTTTACTCTTAGTATTTTCACATTTATTAAGTAATTAGGGCCTCATAACAACGTGTTGTCAGGTGGTGTCCTTCAGAGGAGGAATGCAGGGGAAATTGTTAGGAAACTGAGTGGTAATAGAAGATAGACAATTAATGTTACTAGGGAAATACATATTTAGAAATAAAATGTGTGAAACCACGTAATTTGAGGAATGAGTACAAGACCAAGACCTTGTGAAGGATTAGATAAAATTAAGCAGGGGTAATACATATCATTTCTATAAATGTTACTACAAGAAAGACATGCGTTGAGAAAGAGTTGAAGTTTGAGTAAATAAACAGAAAATATAATTGACCTTAACTATGTGTGTAACCCATTCTGTGTTAGCAGAAGAGCTTTTATTTCATGCAAATAACACAGTAAAATTTAAAGCAAAGCATTGAGTAAATAGTAATTTCCTATGAGACCATACATAGTCTAGTTAGCACCAATCCAGAAGATACTATAAAAGTTTGGGACATGTTTCCGACCTCTGCAAAGAATGAAGTAGAATAATTTAGTGGCTCTGTCTATTCAATAACTGAAGGTTGCAGACTTGTTGAATCCTGAAATTGCATATCCATGTTGCCTCATCCATTTTGCATTTCAGCATTGCTGTCTAGGAAAGAACTAAAGCTTGTAGTCCCATTGCCTTAGAGGTTCATCTGGGGTTTGTGTAATTGTAGCATCCTTCTGCTGATATTGTTTATTACATTGTAATGGGGGAGTCCTGGTAAGCTCAGGGTACATACTTAATGACTGGACAGCCCCACTAGGTAGAAAGAGTGGGACCGTTATCTATACTTTAAACGAAATCTCAAACCTGGTTGAGTAAGTCTATCAGGAGCACTTCAGATCTGGGAGGAAGGCCGGGCGCGGTGGCTCAAGCCTGTAATCCCAGCACTTTGGGAGGCCGAGACGGGCGGATCACGAGGTCAGGAGATCGAGACCATCTTGGCTAACACGGTGAAACCCCGTCTCTACTAAAAAATACAAAAAAACTAGCCGGATGAGGTGGCGGCGCCTGTAGTCCCAGCTACTCGGGAGGCTGAGGCAGGAGAATGGCGTGAACCCGGGAGGCGGAGCTTGCAGTGAGCTGAGATCCGGCCACTGCACTCCAGCCTGGGCGACAGAGCGAGACTCTGTCTCAAAAAAAAAAAAAAAAAAAGATCTGGGAGGATCGAGACTCAAACACAGACTTTCTTGTTTCAAATTGATATTTTTATCCTAATATATTCTCGTCTAGATTAATATTATATATACATATGTCATAATTTACATCATCATGGTCCTAAATTTCTGTAGTACATCATGATATTTATTTGGCGATTCTGGAGAGATTAGTATGTATCTTCAATTTAGGTTTATGTAATATTAGGGGGACAATTCATTTAGGAACCTAATTATAACTGAAAGATTATTTATTCAGAAACTTGCCAACTGAAAATTTAGTATGAAATTCTAAAGTATTTAACTTAAAGATGCCTGTTGGTGACTATTCTCAGACAGAATTCAAATATGGTTATTAAAAGTTGTAAAAAAAAAAAAAAAAACCTCAATCCTCATCATACTAAATGTTGTTAATTCCTCCCACTAAGCTTTTAGCAGAGTTATAGTGGATTCATTCCTATCTGTGTTTAAAATAAAATGACATCCTAGTTTATGGATAGATTAAGTGAGCATGAGGTAATATAAAAAGAAAATAAAGTCTTCAAGAGTCTATAAAATATTCAAACACTAAAAAATTACCCCTTTGAAACTGTGATGGCTATGACTTGGGCCCACACCCATATGCAGATCTCCTTCCATTTCTGGGCATAGGGGGACTACAAAAAAGCCATGTGACTAGTTTTGGCCAATGACATATGCAAGGGCATCAAAGCACCAATGTTTTGTGCATAAATCTTAACTGATGTAAAAGCATCAGTAAGATTCTCCAGTTGCCTCTTACTATGTTGTGATGATCCTCAATGAGAATGTTGGATTCCCAGGGTCAACACAGTCTTTACTGTTGAATAAACCACTTGAGAGACTCCTGCTCTGAAGATTCTCCCAGGCTCAGGATGAACTCTGACAGAGTTCATAACAAAGACCTCAGATGTTTCTGAGATACTGGAGTTATTTGTTATCATAGCATATAGCCTAGTCTATCTTGGCTAACACAGAAATACATTTATTTTTCTATCTTATACCTCCCAACAGCCTTCTAAGGCAAATTCCAGAAAATGATGACTTTCAACTCTACAGATTACCTGTACACAATGCAGGATCGATGTTTTAGGTGGTGCTGAAAGATGGGAAAGAACATGGATTGTGGAGGCAGACTGCCTGCCTTATAATTCCGCTTGACCACTTACTGGCCCTAAGATCGTGGGCAGCCAGTTTCCAAAACTGCAGTTTTCTCATATGTAAAATGTGGATAATAATTGTGTCCAAGACATCGGGTTGAAGGAAAAAATGATGTTATGAGGAAATGTTTTATATTCATGTAAAACCCTTAGAAGAGTGTTTAGAATAAAGTAAGCCCTTGATAAGGATTAGATAGCACGTATCTTGCTGCCATGAACCCTGACCCACTTGAGGCACACATTGTTTTATTTAGCTGGTCTAAAATCCCTTTGAGTGGTTAGGATAATTGACAATTACATTATGAAATACAGGGAAATCATATCCATAGCCTAATAATAAAAGTATAGAAATGCTTTTATTAGAGAGAGTTGTAATGCACTCTTTAGAGATTCCATGGAGTAGATCTACTGCTACTTTTGGCTTTAGGGGTCAATGTTAAATAGATGAAATTCACAAGTGAAACACCAGTGTATGATAGTGACAAATTCAGGGTCAATGGCATAATTCTATGGAATCAGAACTTCTTAGGGAAAAGATCCAAAATAATAGTCTTTGAACTTAGAGAAAACAACTAAAAGGTGAAGCCACTGGCAAAATACATGAGAAAACGAGGCTTGCATTATTCAGCAGCTCATTCATTTTAGATGGTAGCTAAATTGCTTGAAATCCCTTTCATATTCTGCAAAGATCAAACACATTAAGAATGTCAAAACAACATTAGGTAACCCCTTTCAAGCGCCAAAATAACTGATCGAAATAAAGGAAAGATTTACAAAGTTTGGGGCTATGAAGAACACAATTAAGTGGCGATACTGTGGAGAGAAAAAGCATGGTGAGTCATGCTGGCAGCACAAAATGCCAGCCCAATACTTATCAAGGGGAAAATTTTGGCAGAATATTGAAACTGAGGTCTGGAATTACTCCATTTGTAAATAAGTGTACTAGTTTCTATGTTATGTATTAGTATTAGAGATATGTTAAGTTTGAGAAAGAAGTTAATATTAGTCTACCCATATTTGATGAATCTAGAAGTTATAAATTATAAGCAACATTTCCTCCTTATTTTTCCTTTGTCTTTACACAGTTCCATACCCCATATCGGCTTAACCATATTTTAAAGAGAGAGTTATTTGTAAAGCTTCTTTATATTACACTTCATGATGTTTTTTTCCCCAATAGATCAGAATGATAAATCCAAGTGCTTCAAATGAAATGACAGCTTTCATAATTGCTACTCCATGAAGATAAGACCAACTGCAGTTTTATATTCAACACTACTGTGTGCCCTAATCATAGCATCACATCTGCCATTATTTCAGAATCATGTAACGTGAAGAATTTGAAAACTCCAAAATGTTTACTGTAAACATTTAAATGTGTCATAGCTACAGGTTGACCCAGAAAATGTGATGTGATTTTGTGAAAATGTCTAGTAATTGTCTGATGCTGTGCACTTTATCTACTTTCGTGATATGGCTTTTTATAGAACTTTATTGCTCAAAAATCATTTCCCCACTTAGAAATCATCAGTATTTTATCAAAGTACATTGCAATGTAATCTTTTGCTATAACTTGGAACATAGGTTATAGCAAGATGTGCTGCCGACAGAGAATTAGAAGCAAGAAACAAAATCGTCAGGATAATTACAAGACTCAGCATCGCACTATCACATACAATCTATGGAAAAAAATTCAGTCAAGGCAGTGATTCATGACTTGATCACACCATTCCTTGTGCAATTATATGCAGAACTACGCAGACTTTTCTTCATGGAGCGCCCAGAAAGAGCTATAATTAAACTTTGTAGATTCAAGGTCTTATATAGTTTCAGAGACTGTGAGTAGCTGCTACTCCGGTCATGCTCATCTGTCCACAGAAAGCTGTATCAACTGTATCGTATTCCTTTATTCATTGAATAATTAGGATGCAGTTATAATTCAAACACAGGATAATTTAGGATAATTAAACCACTTCTGCTAATAGTAGATTCATTTCTTCCAATATTATTCAATGAATGAGGGAAGAAATGGATATAATAACATAAATTGGAAGAGTGAAAAATTTCTGTTTTTGTATGCCCTTGTATTTTTGTGAAGATATTTTTAGATTTCGCTTAAGCATGACCTTAAAAATGTGTTTTATTTCCCTTTATAATTGCTACAACTATTGGTGGGTGGAAGATAACTTTGGTCAATTTTTATTTTCTTTTCACCTTTCATCAGTAGAAATACAACAAACTCCAAAAATGGGAAAATCTTTGTCTAAAGTAAAAAAAAAACAAAAACAAAAAACCCTGTGTATTCCAATTTAATTAATGAGTACCATGCCTTTTGAAATATGCCCTATTTTTACAGTATGAATGGAGATTATCATAAGAAGTGTATTACCATTTTACATTTTGTGGAAACGTCACCTTCAAAGGAGTATGAATGCTGGCTCTGTGGTAAACGCTATGTGTAAATAAAAGTGTTCAAATGCACATTGTTACCAAAATGCAGTTTCAAGTATTTGAGGAAAACATTTCTGTTTATGGTCTTAAGGAAGAGGAAGTATGTACTCTATTTTATGATGATTTAATGGATGATGTGTAGACCTTGCACTTCAACATTTACATTTTGAAAGCAATGTTGGCTGATTACAAAATCTGTGCTGCCACTTATGACATTTTAATTATAAGTTTGCAGGCAAATATTATGATGCTCTATGTTAATTGCTTTCTGTTTTACAAGTTTGTATATATGTAAAACTATAACTAAGTTCCAATGAATGTGGCAATATTATCACTTGGGCAAGAAAACATATTGGTACAATATATTCCATGCATTAATAAAAAATGAAATAGCATGAAGTAAATAAATTCAAAATAAGTCCTAAGACTGCTGTAATCTAACATTAAATGTTGATTATGAATAAACTAAATAAAAGAGTAAGGTCCTTATTAGCAAGGTCAAAACTATAACATTTGGGGGATGGTATTTAACTCAGATTTCTAAGCCAGTAGTTAATTATTTATGTGTTGAATAAAAACAAATGTAGTTTTGGTATATGTCACCAATCACACACAAAAATATGGTCTTTTATGGAGAAGGTTTGCCTATACTTAGAGAAAGAGAAATGGATTTGGAATTCTCGATTGTTTCTAGGTGTCTGGCTCAATGTCTTTACTCAACCAACTTGAATGTTTCAATTTATTCATCTTGCTTTATTGCACGGAAATTATCTGTTCTGTGGGTGATGTGTCGTTGCTAGAAAGCTGTACCTCGGGATCAGGTTTGGATCCCAGACATTGAAAAGTGTCACAGTATTAAATTATAGGTTGATTATTAGGTCACAGTAACTGGTGGAAGACGAAAGATGAGTTGAAGAAAGAAAACTACATGTCTTTTACAACTGTGTATAATATTGAACGGTCTGGCTCTTGATAGACATGTGAAACGAAGTAATTATTTAACCCTAGAAATATGATAAAACCCTGGCTTTATTTATATCAAGACTAAATGCATGCATTAAAAAGTTAAGAACACATTATTTTGGTATTTAATAAGTCTATTATTTATTTACCTGGCTCATATCTATTAAACTTCTTAATAATACAGATACCAATTTTAGATTATGGCCTTTCTTGATTATGGATCTATGTTTTGTAACTTTCTGATTATTATATGTCTGATTATTTTGCTTTCATTATCTTCATGTCCAACATCTACGAAACATAATGCTGAGTAAATATTTAACATGACATTCTGTTTTTTTACTCATTTGATTGTCCCTTCAAAAAATAAGGCCTATTTTCTTTCTGTATTCCATCTAAAATATATAATCATTTTTTAATAGGAAGCTGTCAAAAACACTATTTAAATTACCATGATCTAGCTTGAAAAAGGCAAGAAAGAAATATGATTGAAGGCTATTTCCCTGTGCAAAGATTACAATTTTGAGAGCAAAAGCCAAATATTCATAAAAGCCATCGGATTCTGTATCAAGTTGTGCAATAAATACATTTCCACAAAAGATGACTCCCTCTACTCTTACCACTAAGTGAACCAATTTTGTTTTCAGGAACCTGTCCTCATCATAACTCCAGGGGAGAGAAACTCATTTCCAGCTCCAGGACAAAATATCTCATCAATTGAAATGAACGCAATTGGAAGTTAAATTTGGCCCATGCATGGGTAAAGTTTCTTAAGCTGGTAGATAAGACTGAAGAGGAGGACTTTTATTTGATGTTAGAAGGAAAGATTCCTTCTCTTTCTTTTAGAGGACAGCAACAGGCCACGGTATCTTTCAACTCTGAGGGGGAAAAACTTATGCCTAATGCCGAACACATCCTGATACCAGAAGCATTCAGATTTCCCCCTATAATTCTCCTATAAATGTGGGTTCCCTTGGGGAGGCAAAGAGTTTGCTAATGCAGGAGGCAAAACACCCTACAGCCTCAATGTAATAGTTTAGGGTACATCCTGGAAGAATGCTGAGTATGAGGAGGGCTTGGCAACATAGGGAGAGTTCAACAGAAGGCTCTTGAAGTACCAAATGGAAATATAAAATATGTAGTGTGTAAATTTCTATTTATGATGTGGAATATGATATTTCATTTAGAAAATTCTGATCTACAATCACTGTAACTTCTCCAAACTCTATCAGATTTGCTGCCCATTTTGAGGAATGTTAAATGAGATTAAATGAACCACTACTTCAGTTTAATTCTGAGGAACATTTGGTTTTGTCATTATTTACTATTGTTTATTGATTTAACAGTATTTCCACAGACCAAAGTATTTTATTACATATATAGCTGAGCATGTAATTCATAATTGTATAATATAGAAAATAAACTTCTTGGTATTGGCCTCAGCATTTAATAATGAAAAACTAGTGACAAACATCTTTAGAAAAAAATAATAAAATAGTCCTTCAGTATTAAAATTTCCTAGTAAAAAGCATTAGATCAAAGTTAAGAATATGACATGTTAATGCATAGATGACTTAGGCATAAATAAAATGAATCAAATCCCAGCTCTTATAGTAAATCAAAATAGGTGAAATCTGCAGGTTCACAGTTTGTCATAGGTCAATTGCAAAAACAATGCATTCGTATTTTTCATCATTCTGAGGTTTTTAATGATACAACATTTAAAATAATGCATACCCAGGATATAAGCAATGTGCTGCATACTTACCAGGTGATTTTTATGCCACTTTGCTGAATGCAGGATTAATATATTTGGGCTTTTTATTGCTTGAGTAGAAAGTGCTCGTTACTTATTATTTTATGTTTATAATATAGAAAATTAAAAAAACTTTTTTTTAATGGCATACATCACACGGTTGTAGTGGTTGATTTCCTCAAGATCGTCTTCTGTGGTTTTGGTGCAGTGGGAGGAGGCACAGCTGCAGGTCTGACAGGGGGGAAGCTGTTACTGTGGCTTATTCCCATTCCCCCATTTTCTAGTGGGAAAGGAGTGAGATGGGGTGGAGGAGGGAGGGGAGGGCCTTGGTGAGGAATCTTTCCTGGTGGGTGGACAGGTTCGCTGTGTAAGTGGACCTCCCTGTTTTTTATGTTATACCGGGTATCACAGTCAGGACAATAGCCATGGTACTGTACTTTTTCATTAAACCGAACTCGTTCTCGAGGCCCTGCCTGGGGACATCTGTCTTTTTCAGGTCTGTGCATCAGAGGCTGGACTGGAGCCTTGTCCAAGTTACTGTTGGGTATGCAGCAGATATCTCCATTTGGAATTTGGTTAGGTCCACCTGGTAAGCCTCCATTTCGTAGAAGGGTGCCATTGGTCTTTACGGGATTGGCAGTTGGAGCCACCCTTTTGGGGTCTTCACACTTCACAGGTGTCAACCGTGGAGGAGGTGGTGGAGGGTTTGGCTTTCTCAGGACCGTGAGGATAGCAGATGGGGGTGCTGGGGGTTTAATAAGCGGTGCATTAGCCTGCACTTTGATCTTCTCTAGGCTGGAGGCTGTTGTGCCACTTGAGCTACTATTCAGCGTGTCCGTTTTGGAGCTGTCAGTCATCTCATCCTCCAGCTGTAGGTCAGAGGTCAGGGTGTCAATCTGGTCAACCACCTAGTGGAAAGGACAAGGTAATTGTTTTGAAGAATGACCCAAACAAAGTATACTAGAAACAATGTCTTTTTGTCTAGCGGAAATCTGCTATGGAAGCTTTAACTGATACTGAACTGAGCATTCCATCGCTGTTTGATGTTTTCAGTCAATAAATTTACAGAATAGTGACCATCACACAGAGGACCAACTGTTTGATAACATAATTTCACATGCCTAGAACATAACACATGATTTATATATGGATTCTATTTCTGACTCTGATATACCCGCCCATAAAATATGAAACCTGACGCAGAAATATAACTGATGTTTTAAAATAATCAGAGAGTGCTTCCCTTCTGCTTAACACGTAGAAAGCTGTAGGAGAACATTGCTTCCAATTTTGAAATACGAAAAAAAAGATCATCTGCAAAATGATAACTTTTCTTGATACCAACAGAGACGTGACCTCACAAGGCAACCAAATGCACTGAGCTGTCAAGAGTTTCAAGCCCTCTGAGAATATGCAGAAGATATCAACTGTTCAACCTTTAGAAAATCACAGGAAAAAAAAGCAGCAACCATCAGAGTGGGTAAAGAAAACAACTAAAACTTTGATGACTAATGAAAGGTTGAATATGTTGCTATTATGACAATTTAGAATCCTGGGAAGTCTCAGACACAGTATCATCTGTACTCACTCATGGCCTCCTTTTCACAGACCGCTCAGGCTGAGAGGAGAAAAGAGATGGAAGAGAACCCCTGCTGGGCACACAGGCACAAAACCCCATCCACTTCTCAGACTGTTCTCCCTTACACAGCAGAACCTCTACTGGTGCGTTAGCAAGAAACCCTCCAACCTGTAAGATATGGGCAACGATCTTTTGCTTCTGAGAGAGGGTAGAAGCAAAAGCTGTCTCACCTTCCAGAAAGGGAAAGGAAATTATTTGGGCCCAGGACGCTAAACTAATCAAAAGCAGACGTTTACTATCACTGGGGGAATGACAGGAAGTCACATCAGTCAAGGGCTACTACAGGCACCAGGCAGAGGAGCCAGGGACTCAGATAAGGCTGGCAGAGGCATCAGAGCATAAGGCAGGTCATCACCCATGTTAAGGAGAGAGGTTGTGAAGACAGGAACATTGAATGGAAGTGTCTTAGACAATGCAGTTCTAAGGAGAGTTTGGAAACGATACTGGGGAGTCTGACATCTCCCATAACAGGGCTACCTAGTGTCTCTGCCCTGTTCAGTCATTGGCTGGGAGCAGCAGTGTGGTCACTGCTCAAATGCTAGCTTTCAGAGTACAGCATCAGGGTCCTCAGTCATTTACACTCTACATTCAGAGGTCTTGGAGGCTATTCTCACAGCCACCATATATGCACTGTTATACATATATGAGAATGGAAAAGTTAATGGGCTGTTTTAAAAATAGTTTATGTAAGGAGACAGTTCCTTCATTTCACACATTTCCATCCATTTATTCCATATGGAGATGGTTCCCTCCTCTTTTACTTAGGTCTAAGTTTCATCAACTGTGAAGTTGGCTCTTTGTCACATGGTGGCAGGATTGGGCTCAAAATGAAAACACCAAAAGCATCTAGATGTTGGACAGGATATAGACTTTACTTCTTCCCGACGAGACTCTTAAGTGATTGATTCCAGCAGGCAGGTAAATGCCACCAGGGTTCAGTCTTTGGATATCTCAAAGGCCTGCAAACTCAGCAGTTTCAAAACATTCAACAGATATAATAAATTCCACAAATTTCTTCTAGTATTTTCTAGTTTAGCAAACGACAGTACAAACCTCACATCTGAATAATCAGAAATCCAGAAACTATATGGGATACCATCTTTTCACTCGCCTTCTGGTCAGGAGAACAAGTCCTTCTATTTTAGCTCCTAAATAATGAATCTTAAATCCATTCACTTTCCTCCATTTTCACTTCTGTCATCCTACTCTGAGCCTCTATGATTTGCCATATGGACTATCTAAAGCCACTTTACTTCCTTTTTCATTTCAGTAGTCTCAATGACTTTTTCTTTTCTTTTTTTTTGAGGCAGAAATGTGCTTTTGTTAACTCCCATTTAAATCCTTTATATGTCTGCTCATTTCTCCTGTGATAAAGATTAATTCTTAAGACAGACTTCAGGATTCTGCACGGTCTCACTCAGTGGAATGCTGGTGTTTATCAAGTGGCTCTTGGCAGTGTAAGGAAGTCTTCATTCGAAAGGTTTTGTGGAAAATCCCACTGTGGTTGATTTCAGGTTAGTAATGCGACATTACTGAATCTGAGGTTGGGAATAAATGTACAGTAGCACACAATTAAAAAGTATACTATACATAAACTCAGGAGCACAAATAATAGTGAACTGCAGTAAAATAATTTAAAATAACAGGGAACAATTAGAAAACCTTTGTTTTTAATGTAATTAGTTTAATTATAAGTTTATACAGTTTCACTTTTTGTTTTTTTTTTTTTTGTTTTTTTTTGAGACAGAGTATCACACTGTCGCCCAGGCTGGAGTGCAGTGATGCGATCTCAGTTCACTGCAACCTCCATCTCTCAGGTTCAAGCAATTCTCCCACCTCAGCCTCCCAAGTAGCTGGGATTATAGATGTCCGCCACCACACGCAGCTAATTTTTTTGTATTTTTACAAAATACAAAAAGAGACGGGGTTTCAGTATGTTGGCCAGGCTGGTCTCGAACGCATATCTCATGATCCACTCGCTTCGGCCCAGTTTCACTTTTAATAACTGTTATGTTTAACAACCAATCAGCTCACAAAATTTTAAAAAATATGATTGGCTTTTTAGCTAGTATGAATCGGTTCCAGTCACCGTCTCATGCTCCTAAATAACTCTCAATCCTCAACTCTGTATTTCTGCTCCAAGTCTCTCTGGTCTTCTTTAGGCCCTCAAAATTGCCTGTCTGCTTCCTGCCACAGAATGTTTGCACAAAACATTATTTCTTCTTGAAATGCTCTTCCTTCTTCTCTTAGTCTAGTTAACTCTGACACATCCTTAAAATTCTTCCTGTTGCATTCTAAAGGCCTAACATAACAACCAATATTAATTAGGGGCTCAGCAAGGATTTGTTAAGTAAATGCTCCGAGGGTTATTTCTTCAATTTAAGTGTGAGCAAAATGCATTTTCCTTCCGATTTGATTTTTGGAAGTGGTTGTTACTTCAAAACTTGCTCAGTTATTCTAGAAGAAAATGGGAAAAAAAGAATTTATCCATGAATGACCACCGAGTTGGTTGCATATTCACCAGCTCTGTCTAGAAACTAAAGTGAAAGGCTGTCTAAAGAATGTGAGAGGTAGAGAGACAGTCTTGGCTCATGGGTCCCTGTCCTATTTCACCTGGAGGTTATCTACCCCATACATTTTATTGTAGTAAATTCTGCAGCAAAGGAGAGAAAACATGTCTTTTATGAGAGAAGTGAAGCTGATTTTCAGGATGAATAAATGCCACCTCAGTTCCTGCTTGTTTTACGCTTCCTACCTGGTTTCAGTCTCTATGTTGTTATGTCCCAAGTGCCTATAAAATTCCAAGAGAATAAAAAACAAACAAAACACTGCTTTCATGAAGCAGGGAATCCAGTGGAAGGGCCTGACTTTGCCTAGATCCTCAAACAAGTAACTATAAAAGTGCAACTAGCTCAGGTACTCTGAAGAATATAAGATGCTATAAGGGAAGAGGAAGACCCCATCAGAAAGGTCAGTGAAGCGTTCCGTAAGGATGAGTTGGAGCTTACTGGCAGAAGAGTGGTTCAAGCAGTCTGCTCAGGAAGGAGCCTGACAAAGGCCCTCTGACAGAAGAGATCACCGGAGTGTGACTGATTTAAAGACTGTTTTGGCTCAAGGGTACTGTGAGAGATGAGGTTGGAGAGTTAGGGAGCAGCTATCCTGTGAGAGCCTTTGAGATGATGTGATAAAGTACCACATATTTTTCTTTTAAAGAGTTGCAGAAGTGAGAGGAGTATTCAAACATACAATGAATTAGTACTTTCAGAACTGAAGTGTCCTCTAGTTAAAGTATACAGAGTTTCAAACAAGAAAATATAAACAAACTCTCACCCAGACATACCATAGTGAAACTAGAAAACACTGAAAAACAAAGATAAAAGTTTTACAACAACAAAAAAGGGAACATCAAATATTTATAGAATAACAAATATTAGGCTGACAGACTTTCACACAAGTAACAGTGGTCCCAAGATAATTTAGAAATAGGTTCATACTGAAAAAGTAATTGGGAATGTTAATATAGTTTAACTGATACAGAAGTGAGAGAAATAGACATTTTTAGACAACAAAGACTGAGAGAATATTGCTCTTGTAGCTCAGTATTGAAAGTATTGATAAATGAAAATTTAGTGAAAGGTAAATAATCAGAAGGAAGAACTGGAATGCAAGAAGCATAGATAAACAAAGGTACTGGTAAACAAGTAAGTCAAGTTATGCATTGATTACAGAACATAATATATTAATGACTAATTTGGGACGGGGTAAGAAAAATGGGAAGCTAAAATACTAGGAAAAAGAACATGTCTGATTGTAGGACAATCAGAATTAAACTATTTAAGGTCATTGTCTTTGTTGTGTGTGTGAGGAAAATTATTATCTATCTGATACTGATTAACTTTAATAAGTCAAAAGTGCAGGTGCAAATTTTAGAGAAACTACTGAAATAACAGACATAAAATTATCACTTCCAAAATAAATAAGAAATAAAAAGTGAATAAAGGAAATTCAATAAATCTAAAAAGGCAGAGAATAAGAAATCTTAAATTTTATCACAACATAAAGCACCGTAAATGAAAGTTGCTCTATAATAGAATATATGATGCCAATACATTTGTAATCACAAGAGTGTAAATAGATTAAAATAATGGATAAAAGTAGTGATTGTTGTCAAAAAGAGACACAGAAAGACAATATAAAGTTATAGAAATAAGGTACATCAGGCAAATATCCAAATGCAACCTGATGCAGCCATATTAATTCCAAGCACAAAATTTAGTCCAAATCTTTCTTAAGCAAAGCAACAGTATAGTATTGATACCAACTCAGGTGAATAAATAAATGAAACATAATTTAGAGTTCATGTTCATGTGTACACACATGAGTGGAAAAAAGATTATGAAGTAGCAATTCACATCAAGTGAATACAAATTTCCAAACACCAATAACCACACACCCAGTCTTACTAGTAATTGAGGTCGTGCAAACTTGAAAAAACAACGTAACATTTCTAACTCAATGATTTGGTAAAAATGAAACAACCTGATAATCTCAGTTGTTGGTGATGATGTGTATAATTGGGACTTATACATTGTCAGTGCAAATGTAAATTCAGTCAGTTTAGACAACTTTTAAAGAATATCTTATAAATTGAATAAGGTACATACTTTGCGGCAATTCTACTAGGAACACAGCCTCGACTATGCCAGGGAAAGTCCGACAGATGTTCACAGGGTTGGATATTCCCTGTAGGTTTTTCATTTTTGTTATAGCAAGAAATTTGAAACAACCTAAATATCTACTAAAAAGTGATTGTGTTAGCAAATATAAAGCAGTTAAAAAGAATTAACTAGTGCTATATGTATCAGCGGAAATAAATCTCGAAAACCTAACGTTGAATATTTCAACAAATATTAAAAATATATTCAGTAGATATATCTTGTTTAGGCATAGAAGCACAGGTAGTTTAGTCAATACATACAAATAGATAATACACATCAAATTCAGAGAAGGAGAAACAGGAACAAATGAGGGAAGTCATCAGTTACATAATATCAACATTTTATTGCTTTTAAAAGGATATAAAGTCATTCTGAGAAAATGTTAACATTTGTTAAATAAATTTTATTGTGGATATTTAAGGTACACATTAGGTTATAAAATGCATATACAGTGAAGTGGTTTCTACAGTGGAATGAATGAGCATCTCCATTATCTCACACGGTTACCCATTTCTCCCCAACAAGAGAGCTATAATCTACTCATTTAGCAAAAATCCTAAACACAATACAATATTGTTAACTATAGCCCTCATATTGTACATTAAATCTTTCAACGTGTTCATCCTACATATTTGCTATTTCGTATCCTTTGACTTACATTTCCCCATTCCCTGACCCCCAACTCAGACCATGGTAACCACTGATTTTCTTGTTGTTGCTTTAGATTCCACATATAAGTAAGATCATGCAATATTTTTCTTTCTGTATCTGGCTTATTTCATTTAGCATAATGTCTTTCAAGTCCATCCATGTCGTGGCAGGATTTCTTCCCCTTACTCTTAAGGTTGAATAGTAAATATTTAACATTAGCTAAATGATTTAGAAAGAAATAAAATAAGTAAACCCTACAGATGCTATGTGGAAAACATACTAAAGGGTGCTGCATTTTATTTACTTAACCAATTAGATTTTATTACAGCCAAGTGAGAAGTAAATAAATCACCTAGAAAAGGAATCCACTATATCTTTATAATTGCACATCTCTGTTTTGCTTAAGGTATTTCAAAGTATGAAATTGCACCTAAAGGAATAGTAACCACAGGCATGATAGAAATAAAAGAAAAAACAAAATGAAAGAAAGTAGGACTGAAGGGATAGATTTTTTGCAGACAATTGGAGGTGAGAAGATAGCATGGCATCAATCACAAATCTGGGAACATCCACAGGTAAACATCAGGTATCCAGAAAAAAATGTATCTCAAACTTGAAATTGAGTCATTTGTCCAAGTAATTGTGGCTATTCGGGTCTGTGAGGGACTTGGTTAATCACAGTGAAACAAAGAAAGTTTTAAAACAAGGATAATGGCAGAAGTTGTGTTTGAAAATCCCAGGAGGTTTTTAAAACCATGTATAAAAAGGAAGCTAGAGTAGGCTGGAATAATTAAGAATAGTGATAAATACGAGTTAGGAATCACATGAGCTCAGTATTTTCACATATGGATAAATATATTTAATTAATTTTGAAACAGAAAAGCAGATTTAGATGAAATTAAATAATTATATAATCTAAGTTATTTGTGGAAATCCAAATTCAGTTTATATTACTTCTACAAATCTTAAACTACAATGAATAAGGGTAATGGCCCCATAGAGGTATCATTAGAGTGGAATTCAGATGTCCTAGCTAGAGCAATTAGATAAGAGAAAGAAATAAAGGGAATCCAAATTGGAAAATAAGAAGTTAAATTAACTTTCTTTGTGGATGATATGATCTTATATTTAGAAAAGAGTAGAGATTCCACCAAAACACTATTAGAATTGGTAAACAAATTCAGCAAAGTAGCAAGATAAGAAAACTATTAGTAGCTCCTTTTCCTATGCTCCATTGTGTTTTGTCCTTTTAATACTACAACTGCCTTAATGTATTAGGACTGTCTATTTATGTGTATTTCCCCAGAACATATAAGCATGTGTTTCCATCTTTTATCCCTGGCAGAGAGCACAGTGACTGCACATAGTAAGAATTCACTAAGAATTTGTCTAGTGAGGGAATTGAATAAATATAGACACTATAAAAAAAGTCATTTATTGCCAATATTTCCATGCTACCCCAGCTTTCCATGGTTGGATCTGATTTTTACCATCTTTAATCCCTCCAATTCCAGATGGCCCAGAAAGACATATAAAATGGATTAGACAGAGAAAAATACAGAATTGGTGAGACTTGGTGAGCTCTCTTCCTATTTTGCCTAACTCATAAAGCTTTGCTCCAAAGCTTGACACAAAAAGCAGTTGAGTCCAACTCCAAAACAACCAAAAGAGTTTAAGTATATATTTTTCTTCAAATAAATTTCCATATAGCACTAAGTATATTTAGAACCTAAATCTTGCTTATATTGTCTAATAAAAAATATATAATTCAATTGCCTTAAGAACAAAACAAAATGTAAACCTCTTTGAATTTGAGTGAATCTTTAGCTCCTCCTTGTCAACAATTCTCAACCACAACAATTTTCAATAACAAACTTAATGGAGAGAAATAAGGAACTTAACCCTGACTGAAACCTTTCCAAGAACATTTATAGATTCCTGTAAAATCTTTAAGGCTGACTTATAAAAACAATTACATTTTAAATATGGTGGCATTATCAGTGAAGAACTGAAAAGAGAAATTAATGGGAGCTATAGGAATTTCTAACAAGAGAAGGAGACAGGTAAAAACACTATCTTCCCATAACTATTTGATCTTTCTCAGTAGCTGAGTCCAAATGCTGGTGGGTAAAAGAACTGTGTCCAATACAGGCATAATATATAGGATAGCAACCGGCATATCCTGTTCTGGAAGAACCCTCATATAAGCCTAACAGAGGCAAGGCAGGAAGTGGTGGAGTCAACAGTGAGGATATTCCAGCAAGGACACAGCACAGGAAGGCCACTTTGCCCTGAGTTCATAGTCATCGCACACACACTTCATATAAAATGTGAAAAATCTCTACCCACCTATCCTAATGATCTACTGACAGGATGAAAATAAGCACTTCATTATACAGCCTACAACTCTGTATTCTGCTGCTAGATCGCCGTATTTCTGATAGACTGTATATGAATTAATATGTGTGAATAAACCCTGGATTATCTTCTGAAAGGTAAAATTATATTGAATTCTACTTGCGTTAGAAACAATGTCATAAATGGAAACATTTAAATTATCTCACAATTTGGTTAACTTCTCTTTGTATTTATTTATGTAGAATAATCTATAAAAACTTTAAAATTAGGAGTGACTTGGGCCTCTTTTGACTTCTGAAAATGTCCAACGTCCAGTATGAAAAAGTCGCTCAGGAGATCCTCACTAAATGCTTGTTTCCAAAGGGAAGACTAGAACTGCATTGGGTTCCTAGTCCTGTCTTTGGATTTCTAGAGGAATCATATTTCATTAACAATATTATTGTTTCTTACAGATGAGGCCAATCGGCTCCTGACATAGTTGCACATTGTTCCTAAGTTCTTATCCCCTAAAGCAACTAAGCATGTCTCTCTTTGCAGTCTGAAACATCTCAAGCACCATAATTGTATTATTTAACTCTTTCTTTTTTTCCTTGATATATTTGAAAAATCCAGAGTAAGTTAGACGGTCTTGATGTTGTCAGAGACCCAAGGTCTGTGTAACTTTCTTTTCTGCTATACCAAGGGGGTGGGCTCCATTTTCATGTCCAAATTGAGGACTGGGGCCCTGCCTTCACATGTACATTTCAAGAGGTAGAATGAAAAAGGGTGGGGAAGTCATAACCATTCTTTTTTAAGGAGATGTTTTAGAAGCAATACATTTTATTTGCTGACATCTCACCAGTCAAAATCAAGTCATCTTGATACATGGATACTGGGGAATGTAGACTTTTATCTGGGATATGGTTCTTCTACAAAATAAAGAAGAAAGGATATTCCAAAGCAACAAGCTTTCTCTGAAAGAGATACTAAAACAAACACACAGTGACAATAAATATACACACCCACACAAAGGTACATGTCTAATCATACTGTCAGAAGGTAAATATGGAGGATATATACTTAAAAATGTTCACTAATTTTTTTTGTAAGTTTTTCTGGAAACAGAGTAAGGTGCATTTTTGGGAGGTGTTGTGTTGTTTCCTCTTGTAATATGCATATAAGTGGCAACTTACATCCTCTTCTCTGGAAATAAACTAGATTTTAAAATAGACAACAATCATTATTCATAGTTGAGCCTGATAAATTAAGTATTTACCACCTAATACTTTTTGTCAAAAGTAAGTAAAACTATAATGCGATTTGTCTTATTTTTCTGTGTTCAATTGGATTCAATTAATATTTATTGTGCAAGTACTATTCATCCGGTAATATGTAAGATACTGAGGATAAAAAAATAAGTTTCTAGTTTAAATGAGACTGACCATATGTACTTCATGTTTTCCTCCTCAGATCATCTTTAAATGAGAGTAAAGAAGTAAGTATAGTAATAAACTCAGAAAACTTTGAGAGAAAAGTGAAATCTAACCAGAGATTTTTATAGATATATAGGTGACTTAATAAAAAGGTGGAAAAAGCACTGATGATGTCCCAGAATAATTTCAAATTTTAAAGTGGAATAAGAGTGGGGCATTGTTGAATCACCATATTTCACAAGAACACATTTTGTCTAATGGCCCCATCCTCTTTCACATTCAACACGATTGGCAACATAGTAAGAGCTAATAACCTTAAGAAAAAAACTGAAATCCTTGCTATAAAAATATGGAACAATGTCTCTGGAAAAGAATGCTCTGAGTATGGTTAACAGCAGTTCCGAATAAAGCTCTTAATTTTTTCCATTGGGAAAGTCATCAAGATAGAGTCACAACATCCAGCCATTTGCTCTTGCTCCATGTATGGGAAGATTCTAAAACATCTATATTATAAGAACATATGACTAAGTTTCATGAGATTTTTGAGATAAGCAACAACACAAAACAGAAGGATCAAAATGAATGAATTGATCAATGTTGAAGATGAAGCTGCCATTATTAGTGAACTAAATAGAACTTTGTAGTAAATCTAATTAATCTATTTAGAGATGCTTGAAAATGTACTGCAGTTATAAAATAATAACATATGTAAAAAATAAGCAATCATAAAATAAACAATTGGAATATAAAACAAATGCTAAATTTAAAAAATATTAATAGGCTGAAAGACAAAAATAAAATCTTAGAAATATTATCAAATATAAAGCAAATACATATTTTAAAACTACAAGAGAAAAGTTAAAAGACATAGAGCAAAAAGATCAATATTGGAGCTTCAATAATTGATTAAGAAGTTCCAGAAACAGAAAAAGAGAACATGTGAGATGGTAATAATAAAATAAATAATGGAAGAATAAAGATTTCATGGTTGACAACAGAAATGGAGCTTCAAATGTAAAGGACCAATTGAATGCTGATGAGAATGAATGAAAAATAAAGAAAAGTCAATTTCAAGACACTCAGAAAAAATACAAATCACATGATCAATACAGTTTATTCAGGAGGAACAGACAGTCAAAGACATTTTACCAGTAACTTCAAAAGTTCCAGCACAAATTATTTCAACCCCCGTTTTAATTCCTGGCTAAATTAATAATGTTTTGTAAAAGTAAATTAAAATATTTTTAGATATTAAGGACAGAGACACTTCCTTCCTTCACATCCATTCTTTAAAAGTTAATTAAGGAGATATTCTGGCACAATAAAAATGGAATCCAAGAAAGATGAGCTGCATAGGATTCAAGAAACATTACATTTAACCCAGCCATTTTTTTTTTTTTTTTTTTTTTTTGCCAGAGGCAGCAGCATATACAGTGGCATGCAGGTATGAAGGACAATTTTTTTCTATATTGGTAAAAATAAAGTAGGTAGATGGCATATCAACACCACACATGGCCAAAAAAAAAAAAAAAAAAAAAACAGTTAAGAGGTTGCAGGAGGCCCTGTAGTGTTGCCATGTAAGACTTTAGATACTAGTTGAAACTTTAAAGCTCAATTCCCAAAAGATGTGTATTTACAGGATTGATTAAAAAATGTAGGAAGTATTTGTACATAGACTGTAGATGAATGCACATGTTTTAGTAGGTTGTTTTTTTTCTTTTCTTTGAGAAATGGTCTCACTCTGTCGCCCAAGCTGGAGTGCAGTGGTGCAATCTCGTCTTATTGGAGCCACTGCCTCCCAGGTTCAAGCGATTCTCCTGCCTCAACCTCCTGAGTAGTTGGGATTACAGGCATGTGCCACCATGCCTGGTTAATTTTGTTTGTTTGTTTGTTTTTTGTTTGTTTTTGGTTTTTTTTTTTTTTTTAAGATATGGGGTTTTGCTATGTTGCACAGGCTGGTCTCAAACACCTGAGCTCAAGCAATCCACCCACCTCAGCCTCCCAAAGTGCTGGCGGATTACCGGCATGAGCCATTGTGCCTGGCCTGGTAAGTTCATGTTTTAAGTCTAATTATTTCATAGCCATAGCATAGGTAGTATATAAACAGCCCATATCTAAATATAAAATTCCACTCTAGATAAGATTTGTGTAAAAATGTTAACAGACCCTTGTAGCCTTGAAAAATTACACAAGATTCAGGGGTTTATGTTAATTGAAACACTAAATGATGTAAAAATTTTAACTCTATAATTTGTAAAACAAGATGTTTACATGCTTTCTATAGACCCATAATATAACGCCAAAGTACCTGGTTTCATTTAATTCATTTTGTCATACAACCATACGCATTTGTGAACTGCACTTGAAATAAGCAGAAATGACCCAAATCATCATGCACCAGTTCTAACTTCTAATTGTCACATGACGAAATCCTATTTAGGAAAAAGAAACGTAAAACAAGTACTAAGGGAGAAAGTGATATTAAAGCATCACATAGTTCCATATAGTTAAATGTATTACATGTTATAGTCCCTACGTGTAATTCTCATGTTTACTTGTCTATAAGTTTTATAAATGAGGTTTTTGCTTTTCTTTCATTTGTAACAAACATTATTCACAGATTATAATGGCTGAAATATCATTGCTAACTTTAATTCCTGTTTTCATCAGCTACCTTGTGATTTTAACCGACAGCATGGCTCTACTGAGGCTTCCTGTAAAGCGTGGCAAAGGGAACATCCTTCATCACAATTGCTTTAGTAACCTAATAGATGTAAAAGCTGCAACTACTTGCATTTTGTGTGTATACACTTCAGAATGATTCTATTATGTTAATCATGTTCAGAAAGAGCCTGTAACTCAAGTTAATGGAACTGTAAACTTTAACACAAGCTTATAGCTTTCAATATCTATAATATCTTTTTGTATTTGTGAAGTATGAATTAAACAAATCCTCAAGTTGTCTCTTAATTTTCCCTATAGATGTTAAACTAGTTCAATAAAAAATATTCCGCAAGCATCACAGTAAGGTAGTAAGACTTTGCTGTATCCAATCCACTCTTTCTTCTATTCAATCCATTCTCTGCCTTGCAGTTAGAGAAGACTTTCTTTAAATATGTATCTATTTCACACACACACACACATACACACACACACACACACAATATAAATTATTAAAAGCCCTTAATTAATTTGCAATTGCTCTTAAGATAAACAGGAAATACTTAACAAGGCTACAATACTCTGAGGAACCAGGTCCTACCATCCATACCAGGATGCTCCTGTGTCACCCATCCTTACTCCACACTCTTTTCACTTCTCTTAATGCTTAGAAGATGCTAAGTTCCTGCCTATGGGTTCTTGTATAAGGCATTCTCTACTTAGGACTAGTTCGTTTCACTGTTTCCTCCCACAACACACACACACACACACACACACCCCTCACCTGCCCTTCAAGAATTAGCCCCTATATCTCCTCAAGGCACTCTTCCCGATTGCCTTCAAGTCCTGTTATGCAGCCCTAGATCTCCTGTTCCTGTGTTTCACACCATGTACCACATGGTGATCCAGTGATTCATTGTGTAATCAGCCCCTTAAGGTTTGTCTCCTTGGCAAGACTGTAACCTCCCAGAGGGCAGGAAATCCTGTGCATTTATGTCTAGAATAAGAACATATGTTGAATGAAATAACAATAAACATACAATAATCAAAGGAAAAGTCTTACAACAAAATGTTTTTATATTAGATTCTTGTTTACATTTTGTGGTTGATTATAAACTTTTGAAGTAATAAATTTGGGCGGTAAATAGTCTATGTTTATGAGATTTATAACTTCTTTGCTTTTCATATACATATACACACAGAGACACATAAATTTAAAATGTATTGGCACTTTCATAGAGAAATGGTATTCACGTGCTATATTAAAACAATTTTGAAATATATAGCATTACTCTTATCAATATTTTTAAATAAATATTTACATTTACATTAAAATGACATTTGGACACATTTTTACTTTTTACATCTCAGATACTGAGCAAAATGCTTAGTATACAATGCAAAGGAAGGCACATTTTAGTAAATTATACTTTTTTTGCTTAAATTATCTTAGTATCTATTCACAGTATTAAATTACTTGTTAAAAAGATCAGAAAACTCTATCTTCTCCTTGATATCTCAAGCAGATATTTCCACTGTAGAAATAATAGCATTTATCATGAATTCAAAGTAATATTACTAGAAATGTTGATACTGATAACACTACTGCATGTAAAGGTAAGATGGTTGGATATGTTCATGATTTGGACTTTCACTAGTTTGAGATGATAAAACTGGGTTTTTCTAGTGTTAGCTCTGTACTTCGCAATTTTTTTAAAAGAAAGTAAAAAAGAAACTCTGATATCTGATCTTTGAGACAAGAGGTGGAAAAAAGTAGGGAGCACATAAGGCACAATAAAATGCACAGTAAAAGGAAGATTTGAAAAATAAAATGAGAGTTCTAGGAGTACAAAACCATCCAATGTAGTACAGCGTAAGGGGTATGGTGTGTGTGTATATGTGCACATTTTAGGATTTTAGTAAATAAACGGGCAAGCTAGAAAAAGGAGGAAATGTGTAAAGACAGAAAGGGAAAAAGATGCAGGTAAACAGGTTTGAGAATGCCTAAGGTCTTCAACATCATGCTAATGGGTGGGGTTTTACCTGAAGGTAATAGGCAGTCACTCGCAGTTCAAACAGAAAAGTGCCAAAAAGCAAGTCATAAAAAAAGATTATTCTTGTCACAAGCAAACCAACGGAAATTACAGAAAATGATACAAATTGTGAGATTACATCATATTATATTTGTGTTCGTGAAAACATCCGAAAATCTCTAAATCCCATCTTTGGCATATTCTCCACAACTTGAAAATACCAAGTTTGGCTCAAACTTGAGGGGAGTGTGCTTAGCATGAATGCACAGGGGGATGTTATCCTTGGTTCACTAAAGGTATACAAGCATTATGATATTCCTTTCTGTGCTGGAGTTCCAGCATTGGTAATGGAGTAAGGGGGTTGCATTTTAAAATACAATATCTTCTTGTCTTATTTAATCATCCAGAATATGTGACATGAAAGAGAGGGTTTAAAATTTGAAATTCTTGTAGAATAGGCTTTCTAACCATTTGCTTTCACTGTCATGGGGCTCCAGAGATTTTTTATAAAAATAAATTACATATAATTTGAAAACAATGAAAGTCTACATAACAAATATAAGTCATTTAAATCTGCCAAGAGATTTTGAAAATTGATATTTTACAGCTCTCATTCTGTTGCCAAATCCCAGAAAGACTTCAACATTCACTTTTTTTTCTTTATGAAAACAGAGAATTTAGTGTATCTATAGCAAAAGCCATTCATGTTGTTTAATTTTAACAAAACTATGTTGGGAGATACTATAAATACACATGTTCTATCTGTGGTACCGAGAAAGGCAAAATATAGAATATTTTTTCTAACTCCTAAAAATGTTAAGGCAATGAACATATGAAAACTGTAAAACCAATCCCATTGTGAATCTGCATTATTTATCACTTTTCACATGTCCAAATATAAAACATTGCCTTCATCACCTACAGTGCATCAAAGATATTACATATTTTGCTTATGGTCAGAATAAAAGTATTATTTATTTTGTGTATTACAACATTTAAAACATTATATTTACACCCTAAAACCTTTGGTAGTCATATAAATCCATTGTTTATCTTCATATATATACTCTCATTCTTTAAAAAAAAAAAAAGTCAAAGCCCCCTAGTGTTCAAAACTGTATATTTCTATTGTACTTCACTAAATTCTCTATGAATTATTACTTTAAAAAATAAATTAGCATGTTTGTTACGCTGTGAACGTAAAACCTAGAAACACTTTTTTCTTTCAAAACAAAACTTTTTCTTTTACTGAGTTCTAATTTAAAAGAAAAGGTGAAACAATTGTGGCATTTAAATTAATATCATGATTTTTAAAACACCTCTTAAAATACGCTGGGTAATTTAAAATTATAAGTTTGACAACATGTTTTAAAATTTCAAATTTAGTATGTGGAGGATTAGACATATGGGCTGTAGGGCACATGATTTTCACATGTAGAAATCAAAAACTAGAGGATAATGTCTAATTATTCTGAGTAATTTGTAATATCTACCTAGTCTAATAACACATTTTTCCAGAAGGCTAATGCTAATCATTCACATTCACATAAGAGCTATATAAGGAATTATTTAAAAAACGATAAGCCATTTTCAAATTGTAGAGTTGGCAAATTAAAAGGGGGAGGTGTACGAATACACCGCCATCAAGCAGGGAACTATGATAAAGAGGGGAGGGTGTGGCAGCCCCATACTGCCCTTTTCAAAAGGTTTTCAGAGAAGCTAAAATGATTTTTATGTGAAATTTACAGATTTTCAAACACTGGTGTAATAATAAAAATAATTTAAAAAATTGATTGTGCAAGCTGTGCCAAATCTGCTTGGAGGAGTTAATGAGCTCACGCACACGTCAACATTTTGAGGCCATTTGCTTAAAAGACTCAGTGTCATTACATGCAGCCACCACAGAGTTATTCTCTTACAGCATGTTAGAAAAAAACACTTGGATAAATCTTCCTCAAAAGTAAAATACCTGCATTCGTCTTTCCTAAACAATAAATTCTCACAGGGCATGCCCTTCGCAGAGGGTCGCTTTATTCTCTTAAAATATTTTTTCTCAACCTTTCATTGCCTCATCGCATCTAACAAGATCTGCTCATATGGCCATGCTTCCCAGGATTGCAGCACAAGTAGTTTAAGACAGATAAGGATTTGTCCAGTTTTTTTTTTTTTTTTTTGAGACCAAATCTCACTGTCTCTCAGGCTGGAGTGCAGTGGTGCGATCTCAGCTCATAGCAACCTCCACCTCCCAGGTTCAAGTGATTCTCCTGACTCAGCCTTCTGAGTAGCTGAGATTACAGGCATCTGCCACCACGCCCAGAAAATTTTTATATTTTTAGTAGAGATAGGATTTCATCATGTTGGTAAGGCTGGTCTCAAACTCATGACCTCAGGTGATACGCCCGCCTCGGCCTCCAAACTACTGAGATTATAGACATGAGCCACCGTACCCGGCTGGTTTTGTCCAGTTCTTTACACACTCACTGTTTTAATCAGCATACTAATGAATACAGTTAATTTTTAAAGTAAATTAATTCTACAACTTCAATATTTATTATTAGTAAACAATAGTTACCTTTAGTCCACTTCAAAAATGGGTTGTGACGCACCAGAGCGTCATAGCATGTCACTGAGGGACTTTCTATTACGAGGTGTTTTATTGCTTAGCAAAGTGTACCAAGATGTTGAGAGGTAGCTTAGACACAACTGTCCAAAGCAACAAAGCAACAATCCAATTCCCAAAAATACACGTGCTCTACAGTGATATGAATGTGTACCTCAGAGAGAAAAGCTCTTCTTAGATAGGAGAAAAGTTGTTTCTAAGCTCATTTTCCTTAACTTCAAGTATTTTAGCATGAGCTAAAGTACAAAATCTTCCTAAGACGGCACGATGAAGAATGGAATCTCTAGGAAGTAATAACAAAGGAAAAGTTTCTGGACAGTAAGAGCAAATAATTAAAGTAGACAGTGTGCACTGAAGGGAAGTGGAAATAAAATGACTTCTAATTTTTTTTTATTTTTACTTTTCGTACCCTGTTCAACTTTTTTAACCTTTTCAACAGCAAACATGCATGATTTTTACTTATAAAAAGTGAGGTCATAGTGAAAAGTTTAGAGAGAAGATGATGGAATAATCATTTGCACTTATTCTACAATAAGTACAAAGAGCAGAAATTCCTTGATTGTCCTCCACCCCCGTTCCTGCTCCCAAGACCCCCAGGCCTTCAAGCTGTAGCACTGTGTCTGGAATGAAATAAGCTCACCTTCATGCTCGGCCTTGCCTAGGAGGATCGTCAGTCTTAGACACGAGAGAAACATGTTAAGGAAAAGTTAGCACACTTTTCAGGTCTTTTTCAGAGCTTTTAAAATTAAACATAGCAAGATGAAAAGAACTGGCAAGGTGACTCTGTAAACACTATTGTGACAAGGTGTGTGGAAGGGTAGAAAAAGAAAGAAAGAAATACATAGTGCAAAATGCAGATGAAGAGCTGTTTGGAAGAGAAGAAAAACTTCCCTGAGAGTTTTGTGCTACAAAAATACATAAGATATATAGTTATTAAAAGGGAATAAAAGAGAAGAGGAACTGAAGAGTCAAAGAAAAAAACTGAGTTCAGAATAGCGCTACTGACAAGCTAATAATATGCATGAAGTAAGATGGAGAACAGACATGATTGCAACTGGATTATTGACGTAAACACTGTGACCACAGAAGGGAAAAAAATCAGAGATTTCTCATGTAGGCCTGCTCCTAACACTTCCAAAGCCTATGGTAAGAGTGAAATACAATATATCCAAATATTAAATAAAGGTCATTTCAAGGTAATAAACTATTGAAAATGTTTACATATTCTATCCTGCTACCTTGAAAAATACACCTTAATAAAAGATCTGAAAGGCCAAATTTTTAAGACAGAATTTATGGATAACTCAGCATTCCATGTCAGCATGTAGCAGTGAAGAACCAACCCTAGCTGCCAAGGCCTGACCATAGCCCATTACACTCCATTTTCCACCCCAGCTGTGCCTATAACATGTGGAGTCTCATATGTACATATGTGGATACCCCAGCCCACACTTCCAAGCTCTTTCCATAGTCCCTGCAAATAGTCAAATTGTTGAACAATTTCTTAGGTCTAAGGATAAACATACTAGTGGTTTGGTCTGCTCTCAGACAGAAAATTCACGACAAGGAGCTACTATGAGTTGGTTAAATGTGTTTTAAAACAATAGTTGGGGAATTCCAGGGTCTTGGGTACTGTAGTGTGATCTAGAGGGGAAATACAGATTTGGGAAATACAGACTTTAGGTGGACAGAGATGCTTGGCCCATATAGCAGCTGGAGGAGGAGAGAGTAGAGTGTCTGAAGGACAGTAGCTAAGGCAAAGATCTCTCTGTATTAAATTTAAATAAATTAGAAAGGAAACTGAAAAGGAAAGAATAAGTATGGAGGAAATATAAAGTTAATATACATCATAAGGAATGTTACTTTTAGGATTATTTCCATATTGACTCCATTATTATAGAACAGAAAAAAAAAAGAGTATTCAAGAGGCTAATTTCTCTGAAAGGAATAAGCTACTGACTTTGGCCATTTAAACCATACAACGTGTTCCAATAAAATCTGTTGGCAAACAATTGCCACTAAGAAATTATCCAGCACTTCAATGGAACCAAGCAAAAGGAGCCATTCAAGCACAAGAGAGAAAAGTCAGGCTGGTCTCAGACTTTCCCAGAGCAACAACAAAAGACAGGAGATGGAATAGCAATGGGTACAAAGTTCTGAGGAAAGAAAGTGTGACCCAAGAATGTCATATCTGGTTGCTGTGAAGTATAAAGACAACAGACATAACAGTTTCAAACCTCAAGTACCCAAGAAAGATATGAAGCTCAAAATGTACCTTCCCAAAAGATGAAAGGACAAGCTATGATAAAGAGACTGTAGCAACATTTAATGTCCTGGTGTCTACACATTGTGAAGCAAATATGCTATCTTGGACTACTTTAAAATTGTTAAGTTATCCTTCAAGTATAGAGACAACTGACAGAAACTCAAAGATCTAAGAAAACGCAGATTACAAGATCTCAAACAGTTCTTTAAAAACAAACACACAAATAAAAAAGCAAAATGACTTGATGATATATTTGACACCATAGGATCATATCAAACATAGAAAAGAATTTCAAATCCTTTTGTTGCTTTTTATATTCCATAATCACTAAATACTAAATACTATCATCATATAAAATAAATTCTGAAATTATACCATTTATGCAAATTCTAAAAACACATATAAGACTGCATAATGTCATGAGGGCCTATGCAGTAGAAGTTCAAAAGCAACAGGAAAGATAAGCTACAATGTCAAGGAGATGGAGGAGATTGGCTTGACAGCAAGAGAATCGGGGTTTTGTGGTATCTGTGTCATTTAAACAAGAAAAAAAAAAGCCCTAGGCAAATATGTTAAACAAGAGCATGTCTTAAATCTGGATCATTGGTACCTTGTATTATTATACTACTTTCTGTTGTAACATATGCTTAAAAGTGTTCATAATTTAAAATGTTAAAAAGTGAAAAAGTATTGACTTGCTCTACCATGAAAAAGTTTTGAATAATTGTATAATATGTGAGATTATTTCAATGTAGATTCTCTGCTAAGAAACAAACATAAAGGGCACTGTGGCATGCTTCCTTTAAAGTGATGTCTGTCAATGACAAAAATTAGAATTATAAAATATGTTGCCACTAATATCATATTATTTAAAATGTGTTGACAAGAACAAAACTGTTCATAAGAAATACAATTTGAAATTATGTAATAACTATAACATATATGTTTGAGGACTAGAAGATAGAAAGTTTTTAAGTGTACTATAAAATCCTTGGCTTGCCTGAAGTTGTGAGTGTACTTATACTGTTCTTATTCTAGTTTCATAAACTCGGGATGAGTTTAGTAATGAAACACTCTTCTATGCCCTACACTCCACACTCAATCTGGACGGAGCAATCTAAGCCTTGAGGAAGAGTGATCTGACTACAGAATGCATGGCAGTGCCTGTGTATGAGAAGTACTGGGGCTCTGGGTTGGAGGACATGCATATTATCTTAGGTACTTCAGCAACCCGATCAGTAGCCAGAATGTGAAGGTGTTTCAGCTATAACATCTGACACTCTTTTTAAGCATCAAGTGATTTGGCTCAGTGGTACATTCTCAAACCACTGCAAGTTAAACCAACCTTCCCTCAGATGACTGTCTTTTTTTGATCCAAGAATGTTAACCTAGCCAAGCTGCCGTTCAAGTATAAATACAAGAGACAAGATAGTTTCAAACCTCAGGCACTCAATGAATGTAAAAAAGACCAAAATTTACCAACCCAGAGGATGAAAGAAAAAGCTATGTTGAAAGGATTGTATCAATATTAATCTACCATATATTTCAAAATAGCTATAAATTGAATATTCCTAGCATAAAGAAAAGATAAATCTTTGAGATGATAGATATCCCAATTACCCTGCTTTGATCATTATGTATCACATGAATGTATCAAAATATCACATGTGCCTTGAAAATATGTACAAGTATTATATATCAATAAAAACATATTCAGTGGGTAGGCCTATACATTCTGAAGGAGGAAACATACTACATTTTATATTTGACATTTAAAAATTGCCACATTATCCAATTACAGAGACAACAAACAGAAGTTCTCAAGGAACCAAGAAGACCCAGACTACAGACATCTTGAACGCTTCTTTAAAAAATAATGTACTTGACAACAAAATCTAGCCAACAAAGAACTAGAATAAAAATAAAGGATGATCTTTGAAAAACCCCAACTACTAGGACCTGGAATCAAATTGGTTCACCTTTGAATTTTTATTCTGTGGGGCCCGTGCTTACGATCATCGTGTGCATCCAATGAACTCTTTGAGCATTTTAAAGTATGGTTAATGAAAGACTTGGAATCAAACTAATATAACATCTGAGACCTTAAAAGAACTATGAGGGGGTGGCAGGGGAGAGAGAAAGAGAGAGGAAACCCACATTGAACTCCTGAAAGAACCCTGATTATGACCAGAGGGAAGAATAAGAAGTTGGCAAGGGCTGGGAAGGGTAGGAGGGAGAGGGAGATGAAGAAATAAAAAAAAAAAAAAAAAAAAAAGAAGGAAATACAGCTTCTTTAGACTTTTAGATGAACAAGGGCGAGATAATTTGATTTCAGACTATATTTCTGGATTTCAGCTTTAAAAAGCATTAATTTTTAAATAATGATTTCACTCTCATATAATTAGAAAAATGGGAGCAGATTTATATACGTAGGGATTCTTACTGTTGGCATTTTATTATTGGAGTTCTTTATATAAATTGTGTCTGTGTGTCTTGGAGTTCAATATGCATATGTATTGTTGTAGTATCTTATTTTTGTCTTTCATCAAATTTCAAAGCTTCTGCTAGACAGTGAAATTGGAAACAATACAGGATAAGAAAGAGATTAGCAAGTAAATATTTAGAATTGAATACAGAGAACCTTCAGAATTTATTTAATTATCTTACTTGGAACAATTTCAGTGCTTAAAGGAGACAGTGAAAAAGTGAACACAGGTATTTCCTATTTGCTTCATGTTTCCCTAGTGCTGCCTGGACATTGTGCAAGTGTTGGTTCCATGAAGAACAAGAGAAATCAGAGCTTTTTTTTTCTCCCCCCCACCCCCCTCCACTCATGGGAAACTGTTACAACAGCTGCAGAAATATGGAAAACCTATAAACCTAAGTGAGGCTGGAGTTGATATACTGGGCAGACATACATGTTACACTGGAGAGTTACCCAATTGTGACCTTCTCAGTATAATGTGAGGAATGCCTTCCATTGTAAAATCACATATTGTTGCAGGAAAAAAAAAAAAAAAAAGTGCAAGAACATTATGTAGTTGTATCTGCAGAGGGAAAATTGAATTTAAATCTACTAATATTTCATTTTCAAATATGGGTCCAATAGTTAGAACTCTCTGGGAACAACAACAACAACAACAATATCAAAACCCACAAAACCTCATCACCAGTATTCCCAGGAAGGTACTCAAAAAGAAACAATGGTTGGCATTGGGATAGCAGGTTGGTGTTTGTATAGCATTAGAAAATGCCCGAAAGGAAAGGCAATATCCTCCCCACATGGCAACGATCACATCCTTAGTAAAGTCCAGTTCTTCATGGTTCATTCCAAAATACGAACAAAAAGCAGAAGGTAGGAGGCAACAGGTGGGGGAACATGCATTCACATTCCTAATGCTTTCTTTCAAGTTGTCACATCCTCACTTCTTCTGTCCTCGGGAAGGCAGAGTAAACAGGAGAGTTTGGAAAGAGTATACGTAATTAAAGGTGTTCCTTTTCCCTTCCTCTGATGAATAAGTTATGTGAAGAGAATCCACTTGTTTAGCTCCAGGTGCAGGGAGCATGTCTCCCAGTATTCATCTTGTGGGGCTCAATGGGTAACTCTGGGATTCAGTATTTAGACACAGATTTCCTTGCAGAAAGTGGGTAGTATTCTGTTAAATGTCCAACAACCAGCTCTCCAGGGTAAAAAAAATCCCCAATGTGTCATTTACCGATTTTCATAGTGCAAATATTCCCACACAATTTGATTTCAAGGTGCCAACATGAGATCATTGAACATGGAACTAGGAGAATGTGTAAATAATTAGCTTTCACAAACCCCCTATGAGCTGGCTCAAGCACATCACTGCACACGAGTCATTCTTCAAGCTGCCATTTATCAGACACTTAGGTGTTATCTCAGCTTCAATCTGCTTACTCTAAGTTTTGGTCTCAATTGGTCTAAAACCTGGGCTGGCAAGAGGCATGTTAATTGTTTGTCTCCCTTAAACACCAAAATACATGTGGATCATTTCTAATTTACCTTTAGAGCTCTATGAGCAAAACAGTAGATGAATTATACTAAGAACTCAGCAAGTTAAAAGAAATAAATCAGTGTGATTTTGTGATGATTTTTCCACCTATAAAAATAGCATGAGGTGCAATCTTCTTTCAAACAATCTGAGCTCTTTAATTTAAAAAATCACTTGGCTCCCATAAAGTTAAATGCAGACATTTCTCATTCCAAAGCCCCAAGGAATAAAAATTCTAAGTTCTTTTATTTTAACCTCAAATATTCCTATGAAAAGCATTTGGATATGTTTTCTTCTTGAAGAAGCCTTCAATAAAAGGAATATTAATCTGTGCATAGATAGATGGTAATCTCATAATAAATGTAGGTTGAATGAAATAAATTCCCAGTTTACTACAGAAACATTAAGTACAAATATATCACTTATGTATGATACTAAGTCAATAATCGGCTGACTACTTAAACTGCTTATATTTGTTTATAATAGACACAAAAATTATATAAGTGGCTATTTTTAAAACTGGTAAAAAGCTACTTTGGCAAGGTGTATATAAATATGTTAACTGAAATGTGTACTTTTCATAGCATATTTTTTGTCACAACTAATTATACTGGATTTTAGATATTGGCATTATACTTACAATGATTTCTCCCTTATTCTGGTGTGTCTGGTAAGTACGTTAGTCAATTTTTTTTTGTGTGAGGGAGTGATTACTACTGTTAGAATGTCTATTTTCTTTGGAGCTTAATGTGACATGATAGATTATGGAGGGAAATAACAGTTTTCACACGATAGCTACCACTTATCTTACATCTGTTAAGAAGAGAGGTGCTATAAGAAAAGAAGTAATTGAACCAAAGATAGGCAAAGATATGATAAGTTAGCTATACAATCTAACTACTCAGGTGACTTCTTCCTCCATGATTGCCTGAAGATAGTGTACTTGCAGAATTTCAGTCAACAGAAATTAAAGTGCAGTAAAATCCTTTCATAATGTGGTAAGAAGGCTCAGAGAATCATTGGTGTAAAAGGCAGTGATGATATTTTGAAAATAATGAAATGAACCAGACAAGCCTAAGCAGTTAGTAGGTTTGGAATTCTGGGTCTGACTGTGTACTCCAAGTCCCAGTTGGAATTTGGCACCACCTGGTGGCAACTGTATGCTCTGTCTAAAAGATAAAATAGGAAAAAGGCTGGGTTCTGTGACTGGCTGGGGTTCCCGCACCGTGACAGTGATTCAAGGGATCTTCTGGTTAGCTGGAACCTGTCTCATCATCCCTATCCAAGGAATTGGGAATGATGGATACCAAGAATATAAGGACCTTTCCTAAACCCACCTGGATCTTCAAGAGGGTGTCTCACTTCTTTTCACATTTAGCTTTCTCATTTGACCACCTTCATTTGAAAATGTGGATTGCATTTAGAAAAAAAAAATCGTCAATTACTATCATCTAGATTCGCATTACCATGAGTCATGTGATTGCCTGGTTTTATTTTATTGTGTTCCATATCAGGGTGTTTTGATGGACAATCCCACGGACCATATCCGTGAGTTACTCATACAAATTGAGTAAAGAAATATTTTGGGGAAAAACGAAGCACTAAATTTGGTTATCAGATATTGTCAAACTACTACTTGTACCACTTCCTCTTCTTCTTTTTACTTGTTTGTACAAATGCTTCTATAATAGGTCCATCTCTTTTTTTTTTTTTTTTTTTGAGATGGAGTCTCGCTCTGTCTCCCAGGCTGGAGTGCAATGGCCGGATCTCAGCTCACTGCAAGCTCCGCCTCCCGGGTTCCCGCCATTCTCCTGCCTCAGCCTCCCGAGTAGCTGGGACTACAGGCGCTGCCACCACGCCTGGTTAATTTTTTTGTATTTTTTAGTAGAGACGGGGTTTCACCGTGTTAGCCAGGATGGTCTCGACCTCCTGACTTCGTGATCTGCTCGTCTCGGCCTCCCAAAGTGAGGTCCATCTCTTTTTATGCTTTATTTTTACACTAAACTATAAGGGACCATAAAATCCTCTTTTTTAAAAAAATGTCAATTATTAATTTGAAGATATATCATCCATTGAAAATTCTTCCCAACATTATATATTTCTTTTTAATAATTTGTACAAGTAAATTTTATAGACTTAATGTCTATCTGCTAATATACACAATCACTGAGAAAATAAGCATTTATTATTAAGTATCATATTACTAAATATTTATCATTACCACAGGCCTGAGTTAACATAAACAATAAGTGAGCAGAGTGATGGGTGGAGACTGGAAATCAGAAATATCATTTTATTTATCTTTTTCTTTTCAGTAGCTAGTATATATTCTGGCAGGTAATATATGATCAATAATTATGATTGGTGTACAAGAGATAAAGAACGCATATATGTATACTTCAGTAAGTATACGTTGAGCATCATGTTTTTGTTTTGAGATGTGTTTATATATTATGTGTTTATGTTTTTGATCATTCTGCCTTCTCTAATCCTTCCCTCTCTCTTTCTGATAATTTCTAATAGTTGGGTAATGGATGTCCTGGGTTGATCCTACAACGTTTTTATCTGTTTTTCCTAATCTTTCTATTTTGTGGCTTGTGCTGTTTAGGGCTTTACCATTCAACCCTTTTACTGAAGTTTTAAACATGGTCATAATATGTTTATACATGAGGACCCTTTCTTATTTTTATTACATATCATTTTATTACATATTTTCATAGAATCATATTCTTTTTAATGGATGTAGTATATTCTCTCTCATTCTGAAATTATTCATAATATTTGATGCTTACCTTTTCTCTCCATTGTGTATCTTTCAAATTCCTGAAACAATGGAGATGGAAGATAATTTGAGATTTTCTTTAGCTTTGCAATGTATCTCTGAATTTAATTTTTGTTGGAGGTGATATTTATATTTAACCAAGTTAAAAAAAAAAAGACTTTTTTTGTGACAACTCTTAATGTGTCAAGTAGTTTGTTACATACTAGGGAAAAAAAGGCCACTAAATATTGTCTTCTCCTAGTAAGTCCATTAGCTAGTCTCCTATGCAAAGAAGCAAAGGTTGAATGGGGGTAGAAACCAAACATTAAGATGAGATTCAATACTCAAAATAAAAAGAGCCTGAATGACTTAGAAGTCTCTTATTCTCATGTAAAGTAGGTCGTCAAGTGCATGTTCAATTTGCATCTTCTAACTTGTGGTCCAAGATGACTTCCAGCCATCATGTCCTCATTCCAAGCATCCAAAAAGGGAGAAGGGGCAGCAAATCAAATATACCTCCTCTAAGGATATTTCCTGAAAGTTGTTCACATCACTTAAATCCTACTGGCTGTATCTACATTATCTGTCACATCTACCAGTTGCAAGAGAGCTTGAGAAATGTAGGTTTTTGGGAGAGGGTGGTCACTTGCGTAGTTACCATTTGGATATTACTTTATTGAAGAACAATCAGTAACTTGTTAAGGGACAATTAACAGTCTGTGCCACAGTCTTGTTTAGGAGCTTCGATTTTTATCCAGATAGTGAGGAGGAGTCATGAAAGAGGTTTAAGCTAAGGCATTATTCACTTTTAAAAGGTCATTTTGACATGTGCAGGCAGGCCATCATGAGAGGCACATAAATATGAGGTGTATGGTACATAAGGGCTGCCCATCAGGGACTGGAGAAATGCATCACTACTAGTGAGAATAAATGACTGCATTAACTTTGTTCTATTTTTGTTAATGTGAAGCATTGTGCAGTTGATTTATAATTATTTACAGAAGTACACTCACCATAAACCTAGGCCTAAGTCAAATAAATGGTGATCAGTGCTCTTGACTACAGATATCCCTTCCTAAATCTGATTAAGATTTCTCTCTTATTTCTAGAATACCTTTGTTTTTCTAAGGATGTATATTGCGAGTTTTTAAAAAGAGACATGGAAAAATTTAGATAATACCAAAAAGATATACCAATATCTTTTTTAATACTTTATCGTTAATACTATATTGTTTCTTAATTTTTAAAAATCATTTTACACAAAATGCATTTTGGTGTTTAATGCTTAAAAACCCTTTATAATGTATACAATCCAAATGCCACTGAAAAAATACTCTCATTGCTGTTTTACTTTTATTGAATTATAATACATATATAGACAAATATAAAAATCATAATTATAGCTCAATTGTTTTTTTCCAAGGTGAACACATCCATGGTACCAACATAGAGACCAAGAATCTGAATATTACAGGTCCCCCCAAAAAACACCTTGTGCTCCTTCTACAGTCACTTTCCTCTCCCAAGTGAAACCGTTTTTCTTGATTTATAATAGCATGAATTAATTTTGCCTATCCTTGAACTTTATCTAAACAGATTAATATTTCATATACACTCTTATGTCTAGATTAATTGGCTGCATTTCAGGTGAATGATGAAATATATCTGCATTGTTGTATACATGGTTTTATTTTAAATAACCTTTTTATTTTAGAACATTTTTAGATTTACTGAATTGTTGAGAAAATAGTCCAGAGAGTTACATTTACCCTTCACTCAGTTTCCCCTATTTTTAGCATCTTACATTAGTATGGTATAAGTTTTACCATTAATAAACCAATATTAATATATTAATATTATTATTAGCTAATGCCCATATTTTACTGAGATGGCCTCAGCCTTCCCCTAATGTCCCTTTTCTGTTGCACGATCCCATTGAAGATACTGTATGTATCATGTCTCCTTAGGCTCTCTGGTTGTTACAATTTCCCAGATATTACTTATTTTTCATGACCTTAGCAGTTTTGAGGATTATTAGTCAGGCATTTTGTTGAATGTCATTCAGTTTGGGTTTGTCTACACTTTTCTTAAGTTTAGACTAAGGAAATGTGTTTTTGAGAAGACCACAGACGTAAAACGCCATTCTTAACACATCACATCAATAACACTTACTAAAAATATGACTTATTACATTTATATTAAGCTGGTCCACTTGGTTTCAGGTAGTGTTTGTCAGTTTCTCCTATATAAAGTTCTCTTATTTTTCCTCTCTCTTTCCATACTGTACTTTTTGGAAGAAAGTAATACATACTAAAAGTAACAAGTTTATATGATTCCAAAGTATATCATGACTGCTATACTATACAGAAACCTACAGGAAAAGAACATTTACCATAGGTCCAATTCATGATGTCCATGTAGAATATCAATTAAAAAAACATAGACACTATTGCAAATATTTCTTTTCCATAGAATCATCTAAATCAATGATCAAAACAGTTGACTTGATCTTTATATCAATGTACATCCATAGAAACAGTCATAAACCAAGTCTTCACAAAACCAAGTGAAAGAACTTGAAAGCATAAAAATAATCCAGGTATAAAAATCATTTGACAATCTGAACTAGTTGAAGTTTGAATTATTTATTTCTTATTCTTTCTTTTTGCATGTTTCAGATTTTCGATTTTCTTTTCTTCTTCTTCTTTTTTTTTTTTTTTAAGAAGGAGTCTTGCTCTGTCACCAGGCTGGAGGGCTCTGTCACCAGGCTGGAGGGCAGTGGCATGATCTTAGCTCACTGCAACTTCCACTTCCTGGGTTCTAGCAGTTCTACTACCTCAGCCTCCGGAGCAGCTGGGACTACAGGTGCCTGCCACCATGACCAGCTAATTTTTGCATTTTTAGTAGAGATGGGGTTTCACCATGTTGGCCAGGATGGTCTTGATCTCTTTGGCCAGGATGGTCTTGATCTCTTGACCTCATGATCTGCCCGCCTAGGCCTCTCAATAGTTTCAGATTTTCCAAAGAAAATGTCCAAAAATATACACTATATAATATTCAGAGTTAATATCACAAATACAGGATAATGGTGAGAGAATCTATTCATAGAAAACTAATGTTATATAATTTAATTTATTATGGAGTGCCTTATAAAAATATAATAAACAAGCAAGATACTACTATTTTTATATCCTAAGAAAAAAAGTATTTAAAAGTCTAGTAGGAAATAAGACTGAAGAATATATTTTCATTATTTCTCCAGTTTAATATGTAAAATATTTTCTTAATCTAATAACCCAGAAAATAACACGGCAGATTTTTCCCATGTTATATTGCAAATTATAAAATGTACTCCCCACCTTTTTAATGTCATTCAGTAATCTAAACCACCTTCCAAACGGCCATAGGCTGGAGTTACATCTGTTTACTTTATGCTTAAACCCCGTTATCATATTTCTTTTTGAAATGAAGTAAAAATAAGAAGACGGATAACTCATAAATCCTGTATAGTCAATAGTAGTAGAAATGACAATGATCCTCAAAAATAGATTCTGCTATTTTCATTCATCCCTGGGGTAAAATTACTGTTGATCTTCATCCTAACGATGAATCATGTGGGCTTCCTTGACTGTCATACACCATAAATCTGAGTGATAAATGGAAATCGGCAAGAAATGCGTCGTAACCTTCCCAGAGAAAAATACCACTGTTTCCATTACCTTAAAATTAATACTCATATTAAACTTCCAAAATGATAGGAGAAAAGAATATTAAAATAGACCTAAAATATTCCCTTAGATAATTTATTTCCTACATGACTTAAGTTATATCGTCTTCCAATCCACCCCAGCGGTGTGCTGGAACCAGCTTGCACTGGCTTACAAGAGCTATTTCTTAAATCTTCTGGAATTTGTGAGCCAATTGTTAAACCATTATTAAAAATTAAATAATAATCTTACAATTAATCATACTAACAACAAAAGCAATAAACATTCAAAACTTGTTACTTTCTAATGGTTTACTATTATCCATGTTCTTGAGGGCATTTACATCTATTGTGTAAGCTAAAAATTCTACATAAAGCTCTGCTTTTGTGCGTCTCTTTCCAATTCCACATTCAGTGACATAGGTTGGTAGCTTGAAATAAGCTACTATGGGAGTACTGACACCATAAGAACGGGCAAATACTACAAACCAGGGCTTTGCCTTCCCACCTCAAAAAGCCAGTTGTAAAACATTTGTCAGCACATCACTGACTAACCTCATATTTAACCCTTCCATCAATTCTCTCTCTGAAAGAAAATAAAATTTTAGTGTTGGTTCCCTTTAAAGATACTTGTTATGGGGAAATGTCCTGGTTGTTGCCACTTTCAGCTCTGTATTCAGTCATTCATTTAAAAATAATAGAGATATTTATTCTCTTTAAAGAAAACAGTCATTCATTTTAAAATAATAGAAATATTTATTCTCTTTAAAGAAAAATAGAAAAATCATGTTACTCCAAACAGCCATCTCTCAGGCAGAAAGCTTCTATATTGAGCTTAACAAATTCTGAATATAAGGGAAGGCAGGGAAGCATACTGGTGGTAGAACAAACAGTTTAACTCTGATTTTGCCATTTTCTACACCAGGAACATAATTGATCTTTCAAAGGCTTGAATCCTTATTTATTAAAAAAAGTTAATACCCTACATTACAGAGTTATGAACGTGAAATGAGATAACAAACATGAAGCTACTAAACATGAAACTATTAAAGATACTCAATAAATATTAGCTGTTATTGATAGCATATAACTAGGTTCAGCAATGTATCACCACTTTGAAAATAGAAGCTATGACTCAAAAACATCTAGTGAGTACAATGTAGAATATCCTTTTCTAAACTCTTTATATTTACATGGGAAATTAGCACATTAAAGTTCAGAGAAGTCCTATATACAAGAAAGCTAAATATACTTATCAGTAATATGTATTCCAAAAACTTCTCATATTTTCCTTAATCTTCTAATTTTAGTTAACTGTTAACCCATTCCTTTCCAAAATGTTGTATCTAATAGTGTTATAAGTCTGCACAGCTAAATATGCATTTATTGCTGTATTATTTCTCTACTAGCCCCTAACTCAAGATCTCAATACCTCTTCCCTCCAAACAAACAGAATTATGTAAACTGGCAGTTTTTTCTTGCTACTTAAAAACACTAGTTCTTTGTAAAGCACTTTAGTAAATGGCATGAAGATGAGGCATGACATGTGGATCCTTTTGCAAAGACCTGCAACATTTTCTAGGCTGTATAAAATTTAAAAGGATTATAAATTTTTAAGCAGGGTTCAGAGTTAAGCCAAAAGCAATTACAGATCTTAAAAATGGAATTTACCAGTTACTCTTTTAGAGATTAGAATTAGTAAAGAAATAATTTGAATGGTGATATTATAATGTACTTGAAATAAGTCAAGTATTAGCAAAGGTATTGGTCAAATACAATCTATATAGAGAGACAAACTAAAACTGAATAAGCTTACTTTTGTTATATGTGATTAACTCTAGTTGCAAGAATAATTTCTTGGCGGAGACTGATATTTGTGACCCAGTTACATACAGACTACTTATGAAATCTCTGTTTTTGAAATCTCTTTAAAAATTAAGCAGGTTTTATGTATCTGAACAATTTTAATTGTTATCTCTTGCATGCAAAACAGAAGATTGGAAGACATCATAAAACCCTTTTCTGTTCTACAAATATATGGTTAAAGCCAAGACATATAGTAGGCAACAACTGAATAATTGTTGGACGAAATTTGGTAATGTATTCCAACATTTCCTTTTTAATTTCCGTTCTATACTTTTCCTGCCATAACCTTATTCTAACTCTTTTCTTAATCATAGACTCCTTTTGAGGCTCCTATAAATCATTAATAATTTACTTAATTTTTGAAGGCATTTAATCTGACATTTATGATTGTGTCATTCTTAAAAATTTCTCATATTAAACATTTTTTAATATGGATGACTCAGGGATCTGGACCCAAGTCATTCAACTAGAAGAACTATTGCCTTTTCTCATTACAACATGCTGTCTCTGCAACCCATGATTCCTGGGAAAAAAAAAAAAAAAAACAACAAAACAATATAATGCTTGTTTCTGATACATATTATTCTGTTGTTGTTTCTCTTAGTCATTCTATTGCTAATTTATTCCTTTCCTATTTATTTATAAATCCTCTCAATTCTTACCTGTAACATTGTTAGATATGCATTTATTGCATTTTTCCCATTCGTTAACCCCAAATCAGGATTTTAGCTCTTTCCAAATATTGATACAGCCTCTAGTCAGCAGTCCTATATTGACTCTCTTCCTCTTATATCTAACATATCATTGTCAAGATTTTCTTACTAAAACAGTGCCCTTACTCAATCACCATCCAACTCTGAAATATTAATTATCCTTAATGGAAGCTAAAAAATCATGCATTTCATACTCTGAAACTCTGAACTATAATCCCAGGATAGATTCTCACTCTTCTACTATACTTGCCTGGAGACTCAGCCAAGTGTCTGAGCTTTCCTGACTTATAACTGTGCTAATGATGGTCCCTGTACCTGGAATGCTCTCTTCTTGGCTGCTAAAGTTCTACAAAGCCTCCAATACCATTCATTCACTCTTTGATTTACTTAACAAAGAGGGGCATATTGATGAATAAGACTGTGACTATTCCTGTCCTTATGAAATTCCAGTACGATGTCACAATAGAAAGCAAATAATCTTCTAAAGAAATGCCTGCGAATGTGAGAGGTGGTACGATAGATATGATAGATGGAAGATGACAAAAATTCTATAAATAAGATGACTAAAACTTTTTTGACACTTTCTTCATTTATTTCACAACCACAGAGATTGCTGTCATTTTCCCCAGTCTGTAAACCCCTTGCCACTTTTACATTTCAGTAAAACTTCAATAATATTTCTATAATATTCATGAAACTATGATATATATAATACATATATTTTTTGCAATTTGAGCTTATTGTCATATTTAGAGGATTGTGGCTAAGTCCTGAACATTGATCAACTGAAATCAATTATGACCCTACATTGGGCAATAAGAGATAGAAGTGAAGACTCCTGGGCTATCTTCAGAGGATTTCCTCTGTCTTAAGAAAGATATCCACAAGATTACATGGTGTATATTTATTTTCTTCTAGTCATTGTTATTCAAGATGTAATGCCTAGAAGTGCTGCAGATAAATTGATCACTAGAGTGAGCATAACACCAAAACCAAGGATGACATGATGGAGCAACAAAAGAAACTTGGCTCTTGAGAAAATAATTGGGCTTTTGGCTTGACCAAACATGAAGGACCCACAAACATATGGATCCTTAAACCACTTATTGAGCAACTTCAAAAATTTTCCGTTTTGTTTAAACTAGTACTTTGTAGCAAATATCATACTTATATCTCACATTATCAGATTGTAAACACTCTGAAAATGGGGAATATGTGTTTTTCATCTTCATTATTTCCACAGGATCTAATATGACTTTTGCCCCTAATAGCTGATCAAAAATAGTATTTGGGAAAATTGAAGTTGCACTTCAACTAAAATAATTTATATTCTCTCACTCTCTCTCTCTGTGTGTAGGGGTGGGGACAGGTGGGCATTCGTGTGTGTGTGTGTGTATGCATGTGTGTGTGTATGTATGTGTGTGTGTTTATAACCAGACTTTTATGTACTATACAGTACCAGGCTTAAAGTCTCAGCTTCATTAGAATATGTTTCCTGTGATATTGTAATACATACATTGAATATTTATGACGACATAGACAAAGAAGAAAGTATTTACTCAATTTTTCTAATCTTCACTGATTTAGTAAATAAAGGACTCATGTCTTGTTTCCATAACAGATGCTAAATAGAGCTAAATAATCTGCATTTCAAAAGAGAATTAAAAAGATATCAGTTTCAGAGAAGCTGTAAATAACTGACCTTCTCCAGAGATAATAAGAGATACAAACGTTGGCAAAGCATCTAGTCAGAAGAGAGGCACAGGAATAAATATTTGGTTTCGGTCAACAGCTGGCTTTAGATGAATTCGTTGCAGAGATGGATCTTTCTATTGTAAATGATCAGGTAAGAAGGCTTTGTATCAAAATTGTCAAGTTATTTAAATTCCCATGTGGTTCATGAACTTGCAAAATAAAGCAACTGAAGTACATAAACCAGCAACACTGTTTCACTATATGAAATACCTTCAATGACAATATTCTATCTCAGAAATACAGGCATCATCCTTTCCAAATGCCTTGTCATCATGCCTTTCCAAATGCCTTGTCAAATGAAGAAACATGACTATGCATCAGAAAAAATGAGCTAATGCTGGACTTCATCTCAAAAGATTATGACACATTTTGACCCAAAAGGCAAGATTAAGTGAAAATGTAAATGTGATTCAGTTTTCTGTTGACTCAGGTGTAAAAGCAATGGCTAACTCTCAGATATTTTGGAAAGTCCTCTTTGCGCTCCCTGTCTGTGTTAACCTGCACCATGTATCTTCCCAATGTATCTCCAAATCCCATGAGGTTCTTTCAATAAGAATATGAACAACATTAAACATCATTTGTTATAGTATCAATGTTTGACATTTTCCAAGATTCTTAACATACTTGGGCATTTCATTTTACCTTTTTTCTTGGCAGCCCTGCTATAGGGATTGAGGACAAATATAGCTTTTCAGAGGACAAATATTGTATATGTTAAAGTTAAATAATAATAATAATAATAATAATAATAATAATAATAATAATAATAACAATAATAATAATAAATCATTTACTGAATGCTTACCCTGTGCCTAGAATTAAGCTGAAAACTTTACAGACATTATCTCAATTAATCTGATTATGAGATAGTCATTCTTGTTTTCCTGAAGTAGAAACTAGGTATTAGAGAAGTAATTAGCCTGAATACTCACACAGCTAGTAAGAGAAGGAACAGTTTTAGAACCCAAGTCGTTGAGCTCTATCCAGAGAGTTCTATGACCTCATCTAAAGGGCATTAGGCTTGTTTGTTTTTGTTTTTTGAGACAAAGTCTTGTTCTGTCACTCAGGCTGGAGTACAGTTGTGCGATCTCAGCTCATTGAAACCTCCACCTCCTGGATTCAAGGGATTCTCCTGCCTCAGCTTCCTGAGTAGCTGGGACTACAGACACCCATAACCACGCCTGGCTAATTTTTGTATTTTTAGTAGAGACAGGGTTTCACCATGTTGGCCAGGTTGGTCTTGAACTCCTGACCTCAAATTATCTGCCCACCTCGGCCTCCCAAACTACTATAATTACAGGTATGAGCAACCATGCTTGGCCTAAAGAGCATTAGCTTTAAGGCTATCTTCAACTCTCTAGTTCATCCAGGTTTACTGAGGTCCTACCCGAAACAGAGATGACCTGTTGCTTACACTAAAGGCTAATGAATCAATTTTATACTTTTAGGATATATCCTATAATATTCATCAGGTTTTAATAGTTAAAAAAAGATAAACTCTATACTGTAGAATTTAGTTTTCTAAGGATTTGTAGTATTTTGACCAAAATAAAACGGGTGAATATTTTTTAAAAAATAATGTTCTTATTTTTCTATTACTTCTGAGTTTAAACATCCAGTTCCCGGAAAGTAAACTAAACTTAACAGTTACATGTAGTGATACTGACTACCAGGGCTCAAAGTACAACAATATAGAGATGAGAAATTTTGAATGGGCTAGAGATTGGGCATGCTAATTTCAAACGATTTAAGTTAACTCATAATAAAATAAAGAAGCTAAAAAGAAAATCTCACATCCAATGTATGGGTCTCAAACTATTTGAAAACGACAGTGATAGAATTGTCTTTTTTTTTTTTTTTTTAGAAAACCTGTATGTCTTTTCTTTGTTTCAAACATTGTATTATCAATAAACTTACATTTGAATTCTCATTTAATCTAAAAATGAAGGCCCATATCACTATATCAAATATTTTATGAGTATATTTATCTTTGAAAGGAATTTTATTCTAATTACAGTAATTTAAAGAACAAGCTATCCATTTAATCATGTCACAAATACTGATTAAGGACTCACTGTGGGCAGAAAGACTGTGTAAGGTACTCAGAAATCAAGAATGAAGACATGGAAACCAGCAGTTGGCATCAGCAAGTATCGTAGAGAAACAGGTGTCAAGACAGAGTTACAAAACATGCTATACAGGTGGGAATGCAGTGGGAGCATATAGAGAAGGAGTGTTTTCGTGTGCCTATGGGTGGGCAGTGGTAATGTGACGTGGAACAGATGATGCTCACTGAGCTTCAGACGATGAGTAGCCAGTTGTTTGAAGTTCTTGATAAGGGGACACATTCTGGAAAGAGGGACTAGTGTTCAGAAAGAGGTATGATAAATCTCAGTGTATATGTGAAATAGCAAAAGTTATGGTTGCAGCATGAATTGCAAACATGCAGAATGTAGAAAATGAGCCTGAAAAGGTGAATAATTAAGAGTTTACATAATAAGCAACAAGAAAGTTTATACTTTTTTATCCTACAGATCAGTTATTTTCAAGCTGTTTCTGTTCTTCCCTGCAGATGCACTGAGGTACCTCGTGTTATCTAGCAAGATACCCAGAGAGGTTATCAAGAAAAAAAAAAAAAAAAACTTCTCTGAGACCACCACTCTCTTTACATCTCAGTACCACACAAAAAACTTTACATCTAATCAATTTCATTTAATTGGAATAAAATATCATTTGAATGAGGTTTCTGCCCACTACAAACAACTTTGAAAACAACTGATAGGGGAAATAAACAGTTGTTGAAGAATTTTTAACAGGGAAATGACAGTATCAGATTTGCAAATAAAATATTTAAAAAGGTCCCTTTGGTGGCTGATGGAGCTGAGACTGATAAGTGAGAATGCTGTCTTCATCATCCAGATGAAAAATGGTGACTAAAAGAAGGAGCAAAGGAATGGATAAATAGAGAAGTGTGGAAGATAGGACTGACGGGACTTGGTGATTGATTAGATGTGGAAGGTAAAGAGAAAAGGAAGGCTACAGAAGGAACCTGAATTTCTGGCTTGAGTAAACGGATGAGCAATGTAAGTCATACCTAAAGAGCAGTAGGTTTGAGACGCCTAGCGTAAGGACGGTGGAGAATCAGATGGACTCTGTTCTTGACATACTGGATTTGAAGTCCTAGGGACCTCCAGATAAATATCTATATGCAAAAGATGCCACCCTTGAGGTCAGGACCGAAAACTAATCTGCAGATTCCAGTTAACACTCTCTGCAGATGGAGGGTGAAGCTGCACATGGATGATTTGTCCCTGGCACATGTGTTCAGAGAGAACAGTTGCATTTTCTTTCACTTGCTCTTTTCATCGGAAAGAGTGAAAGCCAGCTAGAGAAAATTCAAGCCCAAGGTCATCAAGGGCAGCTGAGCGGGTGTTTCCCTGTAGGCATAGGTAGCGTTCCTTTGCAGGAATGCTGCTTAGGGTTGGTTTTTGCCACACCTCACTTCATGCAGGGCAGTGTGATGATACAACCTGAAAGTAGGGTTTTCCTTCAGTGTAAAAGGGCTGGATAACATAGTTAAAGGAAAAGGAACAGAAAACAAAACATTTTCTTCCCTTTCCCATGCCCTTGCAATTTCTTAGAAACTATATAGTACTTATATATTTCCATTGCTGCTTATGTTTATCTAACGGCATTATAATTACTGGTCTGTCTGCCTTCCTTCTTAATTTCCTCAGTTAATCCGTTAGCACCAGCAGACCAGGTATAAAAACTTCTTAATTGTTGATTCTCCAGCCTTTGCACACTGATTGATACATAATCTTCAATAAGCATTTGCTGAATGAAGAAAAATAATTTTTCTTGCATACAGAGAAGGCAAGTCATATTTGCTATTGCCTCAGCACAATTTTAAGCTAGACGAAAGTTGTGTTTAGCCTCTCACTCTCAGTTTCCCTTTACTTGTTTGTTATTACCCTTTGGCTCCTCTCCTCTCCCAACCCGTACTCTGCTCTTCTGGTTGCCAAGGCCTAGGCCTCACAATCGTCTCTTTTTAAAAATTGTGGGCAATGGATATTTCTCTCGCTCACTGCCTCTAGGCTCTGCAGAACGTCAGCCAAGTCACTGAGAGCTAATTCATAGACTGCCAAGTCACACAATGGCAAAGTGAAAACTGCCTAGCCAATAAGCTAGTTCAATTTAAAGGGTTAATGCCTAATAGTAGCTCTGTAGGTGAGAGACTCAGACAGAGAAGCAAGGGAGAAGAATTGTGTTTTGTTTTGACTTGTTTATATTTTTTTCTGAGTAGTGACGTCATTTGACAGTACCATTCAGCTACTTTTTAATAAACATGAAGGAGTTGGCCAAAAGTTACCCTGTGAACAAAACAGCAGTTAAATTCATGTTCTCTACCGTATGTAATGATCCACTGACAAGTACATGCAACCAGCCTAAATGTAATTCCAATTCCCTATCTGTGTGTAAATAAAACACTATTTTTTCCACAGAATACACTGCCTTAAAAACTGCTATTTCACTGATGGTAAATTACAAGACTATTGTTGGGGGGCATTATATTAGAATGACCACTTCCACAAAAACTTTATGTATGCATAGCTCATGTTTCTCTTTCTATATATAGTCACCAAACATGTTAATGCCATGAATATAAAATTCATTGTAGTATTTATAGGTCACAGATTTAAACTCAGTGGCAATAATTTAAAATGACCATGAGAGTATTTTTTTCAACTTTTATTTTAGGTTCAGGGGTACATGTGCAGGTTTGTTAAATGGGTAAACTGTGTGTTGCTGAGGTATGGGATATGAATGATCCTGTCATCTGGGTATTGAACATAGTGCCCAATCAGTGGTTTTTCAACCATTGTTGACCTGCTACCTGCTACTCTACCCCCTCCAGTAGTTTCTAGAATCTGTCATTTCCACCTTTATATCCATGTCCCACTTATGAGTGAGGTCACGTGGTATTTGGTTTTCTTTTCCTGCGTTAATTCAGGTAAGATAATAGCCGCCAGGTGCATCTATGTTGCTGCAAAGGACATAATTACATTCTTTTTTAATGGCTGCATAGTATTCCATGGTGTATAGGGACCACATTTTCCTTATTCAGTGCAATGTTCATGGACAGCTAGGTTGATTCCATGTCTTTGCTATTATGAATAATGCTGTGTTAAACATACAAGTGTGTGTGTCTTTTTGGTAAAATGATTTATTTTCTTTTGGGTATGTATCTAGTATTTGGATTGCTGGGTTGATTGATAGCTCTGTTTTAAGTTCTTTGAGAAATCTCCAAACTGCTTTCCACAGTGGCTGCACAGTGTATAATTCCCATCAACAGTGTATAGATGTTCCCTTTTTTCTGCAACCTAGAAAACACCTGTTATTTTTTTACTTCCTGATCATAGCCATTCTGACTGGTATGAGATGGTATCTCACTGTGGTTCTGCATTTCTCCTTAGATGCAGAAAAAGCTCTCCATAAAATCCAGCATCCATTCATCATTAGAGTATTTTAAGGCAAAAAAGAATTAGAAAAGCTACCATTCTTTTAGGTCTTTGGATTTTGAGCAGGTAAAAATCATTTCTACAGACATTTTTCACTTAGTTTAGCCAGTCAAATGATAAAAGAAAATAGAATATGATATACCTGGATATATCATGAAAGAAAACAAAAGGTTATTCCTATTCAGTTAGAACATTATTTCCATTTTTATGATCTTCTTAAAATAAAGTTGACTATAATTCAGGTCTATTTTCAAACAATTATATGATTTAAACAAATTATAATAACAAAAAGACTTAATATTAAACAATAAAAATAAATTAAATCCAAAATAAGCATTAAATATCTAATATCTGTTAACAGGTAATCATTATACATAAGATGACTAAGCAACAAAAATAAGTTATTGCTAGTAAAAAATGTCATTCATTTGTTTGTTCTGAGAAGACAGCACAGATTCTATATTAAGTCACTACATACTTGTTTGAAATAAAATATATTGTTTTCCAATAGTAACAAAATCAGAGTAGTAATAATTTCAGAACTCCATGAAATTAATTGCACAGATAAGATACTGGCTTCAATGGTATAAAATATGTACCTCAACTCCTCTAAAATAATATCTTTCTATATTAGATTAGATGATCCATTATACTGGGGCCACTATTATAAATTGAAGAGTGAGAAAATTTGTCCCTTTTCTTCCCAAACAGATTAACAGAGACATAAATCAAAGTAGAAACATTTCTAAGATAATCACCACACCATTGGCTGAGTGTGGGTGTGTTGGGGTCTGTGTGTTGGTATGTATGTGTATTGTATGCATTTGCATGTGCATGAATTTGTGTTTAAAAAAAGAAAAAATACAGAGCAGTAGCTCACAACTAGACTGTGGAGCCAGGCTACACATGGCTTGGCTGTAAATCCCAACATGTCTTTGAGAAAGAGCTATCTCAGAGTACTTTGTCTTTAAATGGGATTATAATTGAATCTCATGACCTTGTTAGACTTAAATAAGTCAATAAATGGAATGTTTCAAACAGTGCCTGCTTCACAGTGATATTATCATATTGACTACCATACTGAAATTCTTCTAGCCTCTACGTGTCATGAATTATTCTAAAAAATGGCTCAAATACATTGTTTAAGCAGCTTTTAGATATACTTCTGTTTGAAAATATCACATTACTAGTAACTGAATGGATGACTTTGGAAAAATAAGCTATCTGTGATGCCATTTCTACATAGGTTGGGCATCCTTAATCCAAAAATATGAAATCTGAAGTGCTCCAAATTCTAAAACTTTTTGAGCACTAACATGTTGCCCCAAGTGAAAATTCTACACCTGACCTCCTGTGACAGGTCACAGTCAAAATGCAGCCCAAGCTTTGTTTCATGAACAAAACTATTAAAATATTGTATAGCATTATCTCCAGGCTATTTGTATAAGATATATATAAAACATAAACGAATTTCATGTTTAGCATTGGGCCCCATTCACCAGGTATTTCACTAAGTACATACAAATATTCCAAAATCTGAAAAAATCTGAAGTCTGAAACATTTCTAGTCTCAAGCATTTCAGATACGGGGTACTCAACTTGTATTTTACAAAAGGTTACTATTATGTCTGCCAATACCAAAGGAATTCAAAAATTAATGAATCTGGCTAGCATTTCTTTTTTGTTGTTGTTGAGATGGGGTCTCTCGCTCTGTCACCCAGGCTGGAGTGCGGTTGCATGAATGCAGCTCACTGCAAGTGATCCTCCCACCTCAGTCTCTCCCAAGTGGGTGATTTCTGAGATTTTGGTGTACCCATCACCGGAGCAGTGTGCCCTGTACCCAATGTGTAGTCTTTTATCTTGCCATCCCCCACCTTTTCTCCCAAATCCCCAAAATCCAATGTATTATTCTTATTCCTTTGCATCCTCATAACTTAGCTCCCACATATGAGTGAGAACATGTTTGATTTTCCATTCCTGAGTTACTTCACGTAGAATAATAGTCTCCAATTCCATTCAGGTTACTGCTAGTGCCATTATTTCATTCCTTTTTATGGCTGAGTAGTATTCCATGGTACATACATACCACATTTTCTTTTTTCACTCATTGATTGATGCGCATTTGGGCCGGTTCCATATTTTTGAAACTGCAAATTGTGCTGCTATAAACATGTGTGTGGAAGTTTTTTTTTGTTGCTGTTGCTGTTGTTGTTGTTGTTTTTTCATATAATGGCTTCTTTTCCTCCAGCTAGATACCTAGTAGGGGTACTGCTGAATCAAATGATAGATCTACTTTTTGTACTTTCAGGAATCTTCACATGTTTTTCCATAGTTGTTATACTAGTTTATATTCCCACCAACACTTTAAGAATGTTCCCTTTTCACCACATCCATGCCAACATCTATTATTTTTTGATTTTTTTGATTATGGCCATTCTTGCAGGAGTGAGTTGGTATGGCATTGTAGTTTTGATTTCCATTTCCCTGATAATTAGTGACGTTGAGCATTTTTCCATATGGTTGCTGGCCATTTGTATATCTTCTTTTGAGAATTGTCTGTTCATGTCCTTAGCCCACTTTTTGATTGGATTTTTTTTTTTCTTGCAATTAGAGTTACTTGTACATTCTGGATTTTATTTCTTTATTGGATGTATAGATTATGAAGATTTTTCTCCTACTCTGTGGGTTGGCTGTTAACTCTGTTGGTTATTATTATTATTATAATTATTATTAATTTTTGCTGTGCAGAAGCTTTTTAGTTGAATTAAGTCCCATCTATTTATCTTTGTTTTTGTTGCATTTCCTTTTGGGTTCTTCATCATGAAGTCTTTGCCGAAGTCAATGACTAGAAAGGTTTTCCCAATATTATCTTCTAGAATCTTTATGGTTTCAGGTCTTAGATTTAAGTCTTTGATCTATCGTGAGTTGATTTTTGTATAAGGTGAGAGATGAGAATTCAGTTTCATTCTTCTACATATGACCAGCCAGTTACCCCAGCACCATTTGTTGAATAGGGTGTCCTTTCCCCACTTGATGTTTTTGTTTGCTTTGTCAAAGATAAGTCGGCTTTAAGTATTAATATTTGGCTTTATTTCTGTGTTCTCCATACTGTTCCATTAGTCTATGTGCCTATTTTTACACTGATTCCATGCTGTTTTGGTGACTATGACCTTACAGTATAGTTTGAAGTCAGGTAATGTGATGCCTCCAGATTTGTTCTTTTTTCTTAGTCTTGCTTTGGCTATGCAGGCTCTTTTTTGGTTCCATGTGAATTTTAGGATTTTTTCTAGTTTTGTGAAGAATGATGGTAATATTTTGATGGGAATTGTATTGAATTTGTAGATTGCTTTTGGCAGTATAGTCATTTTCACAATATTGATTCTACCCATTCATGAGTATGGTATGTGTTTCCATTTGTTTGTGTCATCTATGATTTCTTTCAGCAGTGTTTCATAGTTTTCCTTGTAGAAGCCTTTCACATCCTAGGTTAGGTATATTCCTAAGTATTTTAATTAATTAATTAATTTATTTATTTATTTGCAGCCATTGTGAAAGGGGTTGAGTTCTTGATTTGATTCTCAGTCTGGTCACTGTTGGTGTATAGCAGAACTACTAATTTTTGTATATTAATTTTGTACCCTGAAACTTTGCTGGATTCACTTAACCAGTTCTAGGAGCTTTTTGGATGAGTCTTTAGGGTTTTCTAGGTATATAGTCATACCATCAGCAAACAGCAACAGTTTGACTTTCTCTTTACCGATTTGAGTGCCCTTTATTTCTTTCTCTTGTCTGATTGCTCTAGCTAGGACTTTCAGTACTATGTTGAATAAAAGTGGTGAAAGTGAGCATCCTTGTCTTGTTCCAATTCTCAAGGGAAATGCTTTTAACTTTTCCCCACTCAGTATTATGTTGGCTGTGGGTTTATCATAAATGGCTTTTACTACCTTAAGGTATGTCTCTCTGGGGCGATTTTGCTAAGGTTTTTAATCATAAAAGGATGCTGGATTTTGCAAATGCTTTTTATACATCTATTGAGATGATCTTGCGATTGTTGGTTTTAATTCTGTTTATGTGGTGTATCACATTTATTGACTTATGTATGTTAAACCATTCCTGCATCCATGGTTTGAAACCCACTTGATCATGGTGGATTATCTTTTTGATATGTTGTTGGATTCAGTTAGATAGTATTTTGTTGAGGATTTTTGCATTGATGTTCATCAGGGATATTAGTCAGTAGTTTTCCTTTTTTGTTGTTCTTTCCTGGTTTTGGTATTAGGGTGATATTGGTTTCACAGAATGATTAAGGGAGGATTCTCTCATTCTCTATTTTTTGGAATAGGGTTAAACAAATTGGTACCAATTCTTCTTTGAATGCCTGATAGAATTCAGCCATGAATTCGTCTGGTCCTGGACTTTTGTTTGCTGGCAAATTTTTAATTACCATTTCACCCTCACTGCTTGTTATTGGTCTGTTCTGAGAGTCTATAACTTCCTGGTTTAATCTAGGAGGGTTGTGTATTTCCAGGAATTTATTCATCTCCTACAGGTTTTCTAGTTGATGTATGTAAAGATGTTCATAGCAGCCTTGCATATTTTTTATATTTATATAATATCAGCTGCAATAGCTCCTGTTTCATTTCTAATTGAGTTTATTTGGATCTTCTCTCTTCTTGGTTAATCTTGCTAATGGTCTATCAATTTTATCTTTTCAAAGAACTAACTTTTTGTTTCATTTATCTGTTGTATTTTTGTTGTTGCTGTTGCTTCAATTTCATTTAGTTCTGCTCTGGTCTTTGTCATTTCTTTTCTTCTGCTGGATTTGGGTTTGGATTGTTCTTGTTTCTCCAGTTTCATGAGATGTGACCTTAGACTATCTGTTATCTTTCAGACTTAATTTTTTTGTTTAATTTTTTGAGACAGAGTCTCACTCTGCTCCCCAGGCTGGAGTGCAGTGGCATGATCTTGGCTCAATGCAACCTCAACCTCCTGGGTTTAAGTGATTCTCCTGCTGGGATTACAGGTGCATGTCATCATGTCCAGCTAATTTTTATATTTTAATAGAGATGGGGTTTCACCACGTTGGCCAGACTTGTCTTGATCTCCTGACCTCAACTGATTCCCCCACCTTGGCCTTCCAAAGTGCTGGGATTACCAGTGTGAACCACCATTCCTGGCCCTCTTTCGGACTTTTTGATGTAGGCATTTAATGCTATACATTTTCTTCTTAGCACCACTTTTGCTGTATCTCAGAGGTTTAATCACTATTATCGTTCAGTTTGAAGTAGTGATAGGTTGTGTCACTATTATCGTTCAGTTCAAAGAATTTTGTAATTTCCATTTTGATTTCATTGTGACCCGGTGATCACTCAGGAGCAGATTATTTAATTCCATGTGTTAGCATGGTTTTGAGGACTCCTTTTGGAGTTGATTTCCAGTTTTATTTCACTGTGATCTGACAGAGTACTTGATACAATTTTGATTTTCTTAAATTTACTGGGACTTGTTTTGTGGCTTATCTTAGAGAATGTTCCATGTGCTAATGAATAGTATGTATATTCTGCAATTGTTGGGTAGAATGTTCTGTAAATATCTGTCAGCTCCATTTCTTGTAGGGTATAACTTAAGTCCATTGTTTGACTTTCTATCTTGATGACCTATCTAGTGCTGTCAGTGGAATATTAAAGTCCTCCACTATTATTGTGTTGCTATCAATCTCATTTCTTAGATCTAGTAGTAACTGTTTTATAAATTTGGGACCTCAAGTTTTAGGTGCATATATATTTTGAATTGTGATATTTTCCTGTCAGGTTAGTCCTTTTATCATTACATAATGTCCCTCTTTTTCTTATCTAACTTCTGTTACTTTAAAGTTTGTTTTGTCTGATATAACTACTCCTACTGGCTCTCAGTGTCCATTTGCATGGAATATCTTTTTTCCACCCCTTTACCTGAAGTTTATGTGAGTCCTTATGTGTTAGGTGAGTCTCCTGAAGACAGCAGAAACTTGTTTGGTGAGTTCTTATCCATTCTGCAATTCTATATCTTTTAAGTGGTGCATTTAGGCCATTTCCATTCAACATTAGTATTGAGATGTGAGGTACTATTCTATTCATCATGCTGTTTGTTTCCTGAATAGCTTGGTTCTTTTTCATTGTGTTATTGTTACATAGGTCCTGTGAGATTTATGCTGTAAGAAGATGCTACTTTGGAGTATTTCAGGATTTAGAGCTCCTTTTAGCAGTTTTTGTAGTGCTGGCTTGGTAGTGGCGAATTCTCTCAGCATTTGCTTGTCTGGAAAAGACTGTATGTTTCTTTTATTTATGAAGCTTAGTTTCTTTGGATAAAACATTCTTTGCTTTGTTTTATCCAAACATAACATAAAAATTGTTATGTTTAAGGAAGGTGAAGATAGGGCCCCAATCTCTTTATCCTGAGGGTTTCTGCTGAAAATCTGCTGTTAATCTGATAGATTTTCCTTTATAGGTTACCTGAGGTTTTTGCCTGCCAACTCTTCAGATTCTTTCCTTTGTCTTGACTTTAGATAACCTGATGACTATGTGCCTAGGTGATAATCTTTTTACAATGAATTTCCCAGGTGTTATTTGAGCTTCTTGTATTTGCATGTCTAGATCTCTAGAAAAGCCAAGAAAGTTTTTTTCAATTATTCCTTCAAGTATGTTTTCCAAACTTTTAGATTTCTCTTCTTACCCAGGAACACTGATTATTCCTAGGTTTGGAATTTTAACACAGTGCCAAACTTCTTGGAGGCTTTGTTCATTTTTTTTTTTTTTAATTCTATTTTCTTTGTCTTTGATGGACCGGGTTAATTCAAAAGCCTTGTCTTGAAGTTCTGAAATTCTTTCTTCTGCTTGTTCAAGTCTATTGCTGGGACTTTCCGGTGCATTTTGTATTTTTCTAAACGTGTCCTTGGTTGCCAGACGTCATGATTGTTTTCTTTATTTATGTTTTTTCTATTTCACAGAATTTTCCTTTTATATCCTGTAACATGTTTTTAATTTCTTTACGTTTGACTTTGAAAGAACACATCCCCCCATATGGCTCCACTTCCTGGGCCCGACACAAACACATTCCTCCATATATCATAGCCTGGAGAATCTCCGATAAGGTTACAACCGATTGTAAAAGCGCAGGAACTGATAAGAAAACTGCTAAAAGTATAACTTAAAATGTAAACCAATTGTAATGCTGTAACCAGAAGAATTCCCTTGTTTCTCTGTAACTTTACATATCCTGTTTACATCGGGGTATAAGAAGAGAGCGCACGCATTGTTCGGGGCCCTCTTGTATGTTGTGGAACGGAGGGACCAAGTTCGAACTTGCAATAAAGATCCTTGCCGCTTGGCTTTGACTCTGGACTCTGGTGGTCTTCTTCGGGGAATAAACGGTCTGGGCATAACAAACTTCGCCTTTCTCTGATGCCTCCTGGATTAGCTCAATAATTGACCTTCTGAATTCTTTTTCTGGAAATTCAGAGATTTTTGTCTTGGCTTGGATATATCACTGGTGAGCTGGTACAAAATTTTGGGGGTGTTAAAGAACCTTGTTTTACCATATTACCAGAACTGTTTCTCTGGTTTTTCATCATTTGGGTAGATTATGTGAGAGGGAAGATATGGGCTGCTGTTCAGATTCTTTTGTTCCACAGGGTGCTCCGTTAGTGTGGTGTTCTCTCTCTTCCCCTAGGAATGGGGCTTCTTAAGAGTCAAACTGTAGTAATTGTCTTTGCTCCTCTGGGCCTAGCCACCCAGCAGAGCTCCTGGGCTGCAGGCTGGTACTAGGGAGTATCTGCAAAGAGTCCTGTGATGTGATCCGTCTTCGGGTCTTACAGCTGTGGACAACAGCACCTGCTCCAGTGGAGGTAGTAGGGGAGTGAGGTGGACTCTGTGAGGGTCTTTGGTTGGGTTTTCATTTAGTGTGCTGGTTTTGTGTTGGTTGGCCCCCAGCCAGGAGGTGATGCTTTCAAGAGTGCATCAGCTGAGGTCCTATGGGGGAATGTAAACTTGCCCTAGGGACACCTGGTTAAGTATTCAGGATTCTCAGGCAGTGGGTGGGGCATACAGCTCCCAAAAGATTCTGACCTTTGTCTTCAGCTACCAGGGTAGGTAGAGAAAGAACACCAGGTCGGGACAGGGGTAGGCTTGTCTGAGCTCAGACTCTCCTTGGGCAGGGCTTGTTTTAGCTGCTGTGGAGAATGGGAGTCTAGTTCCCAGTCCAGTGCAATTGTATTCACAGGGAGATTATGGCTGCCTCTACTGAGTCATACAGGTCACCAGGGAAATGGGGAAATGCCAGCAGTCACCAGCCTCACCCCAATCCCGTGCAGCTAGCAGTTCTAACGTCCAGTACCATTGTGCCCCCACACCACCACCAAATCTATTTCTGGGCCACCAATGACCAGGGCTGAGAACTCATCCCAGACCATGAACAGCCCGTTGAGAAAGCAAGCTGACTCACAGTTTTTCAGTGTCTCAGGGAGCCTGCAGTGGTGATCCAGTCCTTCAAAAGGTCTGCTGATTCTCTTTGCTTTCCTGGTATGTTCCTGCATAGTTCTTGGTGCAAAAGTTCACAATGTAAGTCTCCACACGCTGCTCTGTCCACCCAAGATAGTTCTGCCTCTTATCTGCCTAAGATCCAGAATCATAAATTTTAAATCATCAACTCTTAATTTACTGTGGTGATATATAGTGATAAGGATGTCTCTATTTTAAATTCTTTAAATCCCCTTTGAAGTACTATGTTTTAAATACATCTTCACTATCAATTTATTTTATTGTCCTCTGCTTCTTTATGATGAGTTGATTACAAACATTAAAAATCAGCTTAGTTTTGGGTGATATTGGTCCTCAATATTTAGTGAAACCATAGCTAAATAACTTAGTATTCTGGGAGACTTATATTTATCGCAATTTACTAGTCTAGCTAGACTAGATAATTTGAAACATCTCTCAAAATGCATATCTAGGTTTGTTTAAAAAGGAAAGGGACTTTCCAAGGACAAGAAACAATAGTGTAAACCAATGAGCTGGTATGGAAATAAACCTTTGTTGGGGAGAAAGTTGATCACTTGCTGGGTAACCAAACAATTCGGGCGTTGACACTGACGTAGACCATGGATAATGAGGAGGTAGAGATATCTCAGTCATAGAAGGAATCTAGAACAGCTGCACCATTTGTTAGTGGGTAGGCAGGAAAAATAAATATATCTATTCAAAGTAGAAGACATGGATGTTTTCCTCGTATTCTGGGTCCATGAAAGAAAAAAAAGGTGTTCTTTTTTGCAACATTTAAAAAACTTGACCTAGGTTTGGGGTTCAAATATATAGAACCTATAATACATCTTGGCAATTATGTCTAGCAGTGAACTGTAGCAAAAGCACAGGAACATCTGCCAGAGTAGATGAAAGTCAGACCTTAGGTGATTTCAAAGCTTAGGATGACCTTACAAGTCAAAAGGACAAAATGTATTAAAAAACAGTACAAAAGCAACAGTGCAGCCCAGAAAACAATGGATTAATATTTTTAAAATGCAGACTGGAAATAACTGTTTGCCTAGAATCCTATGCCCAGTAGTAAGTCATAATCTAAAATGAACGGTAAAGTAAATATAATTCAAAACAGAAACAAAGAGAGCCTTCTAATAACTGATCTTAACTGAAAGAACTAAAGGTTGTATTTTAAGAATATGAAAACTGAGACAGAAAGGTGTGTGAAGGCATAGTGAGCCAAGAAATTGGAAAACGTGTCAGTAAATTTAAATAAGCAAGTTGTATAAAACAATTCTAGTAATGGCTACTTTATGACACATAAAACAAATAATTATAAAATATTAGTAAGGTGGTGAGCAGAATTAAAACATTCTAAGATGCTTTTAATGGTCAAGAGGCATAAAAGAAATACTTAATAGCATTTGATAATTGCATTTAGAAATAATGTTACAAAACTCATGTTTAGAAATAATGTTCGGAAATCACTTGCAGAGATCATCTCAAAATTACCATTTCACCTAGCAATCCCATTATTGAGTATATACTCAAAAGAATATAAATCATTCTACCATGAATACACATGCACACATATGTTCATGGCAGCACTATTCACAAAAGCACTTGGAATCAACCTAAGTGCCTATCAATGTTACACTGGGTAAATAAATGTGGTATATATACACCATGGAATAATATGCATTCATAAAAAATAAGATCATGTCCTTTGCAGATCTCAAATGATGGAGCTGGAGGCCATTATGCTAATCAAACTAGCATAGATATAGAAAACCAAATACCCATATTCTTACTCATAAGTGGGAGCTAAACACTGAGTATATAAAGAATGGAACAACAGACACTGAGGCCTATTTGAGCATGGAGGGTGGAGAAAGATGATGATTGAAAACCTTTCTTTCAGGTACCATGCTTATACGCAGCTTATAAAATAATCTGTACCCCAAACCCCTGTGACACACAATGTACCTATATAATGAAACTACATATGTACCACTGAACTTAAAAGTTAAAAAAGTATATCTCGTTAAGTGACATTATTGAGGAGGTATATATATGTGTTTATTTCAAACAAATTAAGGAAATTCAACAATTAAACTCATAGGCTTCTGCCTTAAGATGCTTACTGTTAGATGGGAAAGATAGATAGATAGATAGATAGATAGATAGATAGATAGATAGATAGA
>NC_045437.1:169211063-169254737 GCF_002776525.5 Piliocolobus tephrosceles
AGATAGATAGATAGATAGATAGATAGATAGATAGATAGATAGATAGATAGATGGTAGAACGATAGATAGGTAGAAAATTTCATACAAAAAATAAAAGATACAAATATGCTTTATCTTGGAGAAATCTAATCTCTCTTACCTACAATTTTTTTTATCCTTTCCACTTTATTGCTGTATGGGAGAAGAGGTTCCAATACATTTATATGTTTCCTAGTCTTTAAAAACACAGTGCTACGCTTCACGAGAAACACATAACAGAAACAGAATTCATTATTCCACATATGCTGAGAGAGCTCTAACAAGTGCCTGCAAACTGGCCAACACATGTGCTTTACATTAAGTCCACCCCACTCAGTCTCACTTATATCTAAAAAACAACTGTCTTAAAAACAAAATAAATAAATATAACTAGAAAAGTGTTTCCATAGTTCCCATGCATATTGCTTCATGAAAAAGATACCCATATTTGTTACCTTACTGTCAGCGCATCAGGTTCTGAATACAGAAAACATTAAGTGAAACAAAACAACTGCAAATCAAAAACAAAATATGCAGGCTTGATGTCCAACCTTTTAGGGAACAATCCATCTTCACATGTAAGAAACATAAATTCACATGATAACAAGAGCAATTGAAAAAGTGATTGTATGATACATGTTGTTGCTAAAAGAAGCAATACATTCAACAGAGTAAAGACAACAGAAAGGAAATATTATTAAGAAATATAATTATACTAAGAATAGATCAAGAGATATTGTTTTACAGAAACACACACATGAACTTCTTTTATTTCTTTAAGACAAACACTAAGAAAGAAGAGAGAAAATTGATTTGTAAGCTTTTGACAAGTCTTTCTTTAATAGTAAGTTGTTGAGTCCATAAGAAATGGACTGAGATCTAAGGCTTTTAAGCATCAGGAAAACTGCCACTCAGAATATTTTTGGGGAAGAAAACCTTGGCGCTCCATCAGAGCCTAATTACACCTTTTGTAAAAAGCAGCAGGGTGGCTCTCTTTTTTTGCTTTGATGTATGGCCAGCCAGCACAATAGTTAAATAATCTATAATACTTTCCTATTTTTTTTTTTCACAAAGATTGAAGCCCAGTAGTGAAAAATGATGCATTCAGGAACATTATTTTCAGATAGATATGTTGTATATGTGTAGGATCATTCTTTTCTGCATCTGTCTATTGGTAGATGCCTGAAGCACATCAAAGACTAGTATAATTCATCAGTCCCCAGTCAAATTTTAAACCCTTATAGCTTGTAGTTCCCATTTACTCTATGCTGCCAAAAGAATCTTAAAAGATGGTAGTAATATAGCTGTTGAATAACCCAGCTATGATATCTACCATGGCTCTACAGAATTAACCAGGATTTGTTAAATATCTACTAATTTGAGCAATGAGTGCAGCACAGCAGGATCACGTACAGATCATATAAGACTAGTGTTGAGGAAAACGGAGTGCTAGTCACATCTCAGCCATTTAAAAGCTACATGATTTGGGCTTAATCCCTATATGACTCTGTTGTCTAGATTGTGAAAGGGGAGAAATAGTAAATGAATGCCCTGCATATATTACGAAGTACAATTTAGTGAAAATCAAAGGACTGAACATAATAAAATTGGGTGATTGACTATAAAGGAGCATATTAGTTACTTATCCAGGGTACAGAGGTGGATTTCTTTTAAACTTTGCAGATCTTACTTTATATATAAATATAGTAATATGATAAAACTTCCAATTAAACCTTTTCATTTGAAGAGACACATTTTAAATGAAGGACAAAATCTAATTTATTTCCAAAGTGAGACATTCAGTTTATCATATTCAAGAGAAATAAGGTCAGTACCAAATTCTAAATAAATAAGACTCCTATTTTATTGCCAGTTTATTTTTTATGTTAAAACAATTATGTTTGATCTTTTACTCTACAAATTATGGAGGGAACACAGATAAGTTTAAAAATTACAATGAATTGTAAAATTGAAACTTTGAGTCTGCTTTATGCTTATCATTAAACTATGGTACTTCTGGGCCATGATTCAATTTATTTGTGTCTTTTTTAAACTGTACTGAAGTGTAATTTGCATATGATAAAATTCTTCCATTTAAGTGTACAATTCTTTTAGATAAATGATACTCAGTAAATCTACAGATTTGTGCAAACATTGACACAATCCAGCTTTAGGACATTTTTAGAGCCTGCAAAAGATCCCTCATGTTCATTTGCAGACATCCCTATTATAACTTGTAGTCATAGGCCACCAATAATCTACTTTCTGATTCCATAGATTTGCCTTTTCTGGACATTTCACTATAGTCTTTTATATCTGGTTTCATTTATTTAACATACTGTTTCTGTGGGGCCTTATTGTGGTTCATCCATGTTGGAGCATGTGTCAGCAGTTGTTTACTTTTCATGGCCAAACAGTATGCCATTGTATAAGTATATCGCATTTTTTTACTCAATCATCAGTTGATGAACATTTGGATTGTTTTCATTTTTTGAGTATGATAAATAATGTATTTATGGACATCACAATCCAGTTTTATGGGTATACACATGTTTATAATGCTTACCCAGCCTTGGGAAAATTGGTACTAAGATATGCAAAGCATAAATTTAGATGTTCCAGGTGCTTGATTATTATTCTAAGGTTTCCAAGAGAGATTGAATTGTAGAGTGGTTAACAGCACAGATTCTGGAGTGGGATCCTTTGAGTTTCTCAATCAGTTTAATATTGTACCAGTTTTAAATTAAGCAAGATATTACTTGGTTTCCTTCGTTATAGAAGGGAGATAATGACAATGGATCCTTTATAAATAAGCTTGTCATGAGGGTCAGATGATGCAAAACACACTTATTTAGCACAGTGCTCATTTGATGTTAACTGTTATAACAACTATGCACCAGATCATAATGGAAATACATCAAGAAAGTGGCAGTGCTAATAAAACAAGATGATTAGAAGATTTCTGACTCTATTTTCCTACTAAGAGACGCAAACCTCACTCTTGATTAACATGGCATACTATCAGGCACAAACTCACATATTTTTATAAAGAGGGTAGCAAAGAACTTATTTTCTGGCCACACACAGTGGCTCTTACCTGTAATCTCAGCACTTTGGGAGGTCAAGGCAAGAGGAAAGCTTGAGTCCAAGGCTTTGAGACCAGTCTGCACAACATAGTGAGAACCTGTCTCTACCAAAAATTAAAAGATTAGCTGGGGATGGTGGATCACATCTATAGTCCTGGCTACTCAGGAGGCTGAGGAGGGAAGATCACTTTGTTGAGGTTGCAGTCTGCATTGAGTTGTGATTGTGTCACTGAACTCCAGCCTGGGCAACAGAGCAAGACCCTATCTCAAAAAAATAAAACAAACTAAAAATATATTTTTCCATCTGATCACTACCACACAGTAATTGGTGGGGAAGGGACTCTCTAATAACCACTTGCTTCAAGATAGAGCATCACTGAGTTCAGGGACAAAGTAGCAGAATTAGATTTCTACCAGGGAACACTCATTCTTCCTCCTATCACTTCCTTATGAATATGATACTAGACACAGGGAAAAGGAATGGCAAAAAAAAAAAAAAAAAAAAAAGTACAAAGTAATTATGTAGCTATATTAGTCTGTTTTCATACTGCTGATGAAGAGACATGTGAGACTGGGCAATTTACAAAGGAAAGAGGTTTATTGGACTTAAAGTTCCCAGTGGCTGGGGAGGTCTCACAATCATGGCAGAAGATGAAAGGCACATCTCACATGGCGGCAGACAAGGGAAGAGAGCTTGTGCAGGGAACCTCTCCTTTTTAAAACCATCAGATCTCATGAGACTTATTCACTATCACGAGAACAGTACAGGAAAGACCCACCCCCATGATTCAATCATCTCCCACTGGGTCCCTCCCACCACATGTGGGAATTATGGAGGCTACAAAGGAGATTTGGGTGGGGACACAGAGCCAAACCATATCAGTAGCTTTTCTACCTTATTTAACAAATATGCTGTGCATATTATGATCAGGAGCAGTTCTTAATACTTTAAGAGTAGTAACTCATTTAAAATCTATAACACCCCTATGAATTAGTATTTATTATCTCCACTTTCAGATAAGATAACTGAGGCACAGAGATGTTGAGTAATTTGATCAGTGTCACACAGCTAATAAGTACAGAGCTGAGTTTCAAACTCAGCAACCTGGCTCCAGTGTTCACATTTGCATTGCTATGCTATGTTATCTCTTTTAGTAGAAGTAGAAACATTTTACCGAAGTAAAATACATTCTTGGAAAAGGCAAGTGGAGGCATGATCAGTTTTGTCCTACATATATACCATACCAATATTCTTTAATCACTCTATTTGGTTTATTTAAGTCACAGGAAAATGTTTCTTTCAAATAGGAGTGAAACAAGCCAGGTCTAAATTATATCTTACTTTCAGTTTCATCTTAAATCCTCTTATCCATTTTATATGTGTGTAATGCTGAAAAACTAAAGCTTTTCAAGTTCACAGATGTGTTTATTTAATACTGCAGAAAGGATCCCTAACCTGACCATAAGAATGCTCTCTTCCTACTCAGTCATTCTTTCCTTATCTGTGAATTAAGAGTAGCAGAGCCTCTGTGGAAAAATACCCCATTGCAAAAAGTCTTGCACAATTTATGCCCCGTGGGAAGATAATGATGCATATTAATTTTTTTAACTTTTTAATCACATAAACATTAGGTATACAATTGTAAAAAATTAAAAACATACAGTTATCATGTATCTATACATTGTTTTTATATACAAATAATACATATTATGTAGAATGACTAAATCAAGCTCATTAACATATTCATCCTTATTCACATTTTAAAACCTCTGAAAAGTCCTGACTAAAGGTATTTAACTCAGTAGTCATCAAATTTTAAAATAATGAAGTCTGCTTTTCCTCGGTGTAACACCCATTTACCTACATTGGAAAACACTGCTGCTCTGGATGTCTAATGAATCCATGACAAATTAATACAATCACTTTTTATTCTAATATAACTTTTGGGGTCTATGACATGGTAAATACAAGAGCTAATAATATATGATAACGTGGGTAAGGGTGAAGATAATAATAAATAGAGTAATCCTATATTAGCTAACATTTCTTTATGTAATGCTCAAAGCAATGTCATAAATTAGGTATTTATTAATGAATCCTCATTTTACATAAGAAGAAACTCAGTAATGTGCCCAAGCCACATAACTAGTAAGTAGTGAAGCTGGGTTTCAAAGCCAGGTATTCTAAACCCAAAATCCATGTTCTAATAATTACACTGAAGTGCCTCCCACTTTGTCCCAGGCAATCGGTTTATTTATACAGGTAGAATCCTGATTAGTAGGAATGAATTAGGACATAGATAATCACATAAAATTACCAAGAAAAATCTAGGAATGATAGATAAAATTTATTCATAATAATTTATGTTAACTCTTGATACTGTTGCCATTACAAAACCTTTCCCTTTTTATGTGTGTGTGTGTGTGTGTGTTTTTTTTTTCCTCACTGAGGAGTCTAATGACCATAACATTTTTTTTCTTCTTCTCTTTCTATCCTAAAATGACTGTAGTAACAGTACATTTTCAAGTGGTGGTATATTCTGTAAATAGTTGAAAATAATAAAATGTCTCTGAAGTCAATACATTACTTTATATTAACCTTCAATTCTGTGAAAAAATATCACAAATTAATCCCTAATTCCAAGACATAATATGTGTTGTGTTTATAAATAGAAAATTACACATTTTTATTATTCCCTCTCTGTGAATTAAGAGTATATGCATTCCTTCAAAGTGCTAACATTTAGTTTCTGCAAATCAAATTCCTTTTTGACACATAGTCTTTTAAAGAACAAAAAAGAAATAATGTAAAAAGTACAGGATTTAAAGATTGCAAGAAGTAGCTAAAATATGAAGTGCCAACTTGTGGCCGGGTGCGGTGGCTCACTCCTGTAATCCCAGCACTTTGGGAGACTGAGGCGGGTGGATCATAAGGCCAAGAGATCAAGACCATCCTGGCCAACATGGTGAAACCCCGTCTCTACTAAAAAATACAAAAATTAGCTAGGCATGGTGGCACGTGCCTGTAGTCCCAGCTACTTGGGAGGCTGAGGCAGGAGAATCGCTTGAACCCGGGAGGCAGAGGTTGCAGTGAGCCGAGATTGCGCCACTGCACTCCAGCCTGGTGACATAGCAAGACTCCACCTCAAAAAATAAATAAATAAAAATAAAATAAACAAACAAACAAATAAATAAAATATGGAATGCCAACTTGTAAAAAATAAACACTTGTCATGCTTTGCTCTCAGAAGGCAATATCAGAGTAACGAGAAAGACATATCTTCAGCTCTGTGTATCTCTTACTATATATATATATGTAATCTCTCTAAAGCTTCTAAAGATAGAAAACAAGAATTAACTGTAGAATATCTTTCCTTCACTCCATACACACTTATTGTGCCATTACTTTTCTAGATATTGAGGTCTCAGGAATAAAAAAGGGAGACAAGACTCATGCTCTTAAGGGGCTTACATTTGACAGGAGGAGGCAGTCAGCAAAGAAGAAAAGAAACACAAAAACAAGAAATCCTAAAGTGATAAGTGCCATGGAAAAAACTACAGGTAGGACTGTGAGAAATAGAATTGCACCAAGCGACTAAGTGTGTGAGTGGGAGAGAGGTACATGAACAGCTAATGCTCAGGTTAAGTGGTCAGCAAAGACACCTCTGAAAAAGGTGACATGAAATGGAACCTAAATAATACAGTGAGTCAATTTGTGCATGCTAAGTGGAAAGGACCAAAGGTGTTGTATTAGTCTGTTTTCATACTGCTCTAAAAGAACTGCTCAAGACTTGATAATTCATAAAGGAAAGCGGTTTAATTGACTTACACTTCGGCACGACCGGGGAGGCCTTAGGAAACTTACAATCATGGTGAAGGCCGGGGGGAAGCAAGGCACCTTCTTTACAAGGTGGCAGGAAGGAGCTGTGCTGACCAAGTTAGGAAGAGTCCCTTACACCACCACCAGATCTCGTGAGAACTCACTCGTTATCATGAGAACAGCGTTGGGGAAACTGCCGCCATAATCCTTTTACCTCCACCCGGTCTCTCCCTTGACACACGTGGATTATGGGGATTATGGGGATTCATTCATGATGAGATTTGGGTTGGGATGCAAAGCCTAATTATATCAAGTGGGAATGAGTTTGAGACCTAAAACATGTCTTGTATGGTAAAGTACTGGACAGGGGGATCACAGACTGTGACGAGGTTAGCTCTGGCTAAGAGGAGATCACAGGGTTTGATCACAAGGTCAACAGATCACAGGGGAATGATCACAAAGTAAAGAGACTGATTACAAAATAGAGATCTCCAAGACAAGCAGCACGAAGGAGCCCAAGTGGCAATGCAAGTGGCAAAAGTTTTCAGTGTAGCACAGTATGAATTCCTTTATATTAAAAAAAAAAAAAAGGCCGGGCGCGGTGGCTCAAGCCTGTAATCCCAGCACTTTGGGAGGCCGAGACAGGCGGATCACGAGGTCAGGAGATGGAGATCATCCTGGCTAACATGGTGAAACCCCGTCTCTACTAAAAAATACAAAAAACTAGCCGGGCGAGGTGGCGGCGCCTGTAGTCCCAGCTACCCGGGAGGCTGAGGCAGGAGAATGGCGGGAACCCGGGAGGCGGAGCTTGCAGTGAGCTGAGATCCGGCCACTGCACTCCAGCCTGGGCGGCAGAGCAAGACTCCGTCTCAAAAAAAAAAAAAAAGCCCCATTATTTTAGCTGCTCTGAGAAAAGTGAATTGTAAGAAAGCAAGGAGTAGAGTTTGGAAAGGAATTCATATAAGGGCAGTCTAATTTAAAGATGAGGACAGAAAAGTTGCAAGTAGTGAAGACAGTGAAAAGAAGGATTCCAGATACATTTTGGAGGCATATTTGACAAAACTTTCTAAAGGAAAACAACACCCAGAGTTTTGGTCCAAGCAACTTGATGAGGGAGTGATTAACTGACATAGAGAAAACCAAAGGAGAAAGAAAATGGGCCCCGGTAATGATTCTGAAGTTCCCGCTTTCAGTGTGTTTATTTTAAGATGCTTATTAAACATCCAATGGAGACAATGGGGAGAGGCTAATGATACAAAGTTGGAATTCATTCATATATAGTTGGTGTGGAAAGCTATGGGCTGGATGGGATCAGCAAAAAGAGCTGGGATGGGGAGCACCGAGAGATAAACAGGTGGAGGAGGAGTAAACTAGGGAGAGACAAGTCTTGCTCTGAGTATTGGGACCCTGTAACATTTAATGGCTGAGGAGGCAAGGACTCAGCAAAACATACTAACAAGAGGTGGCCAGAGAGGTAGAAGAGAAAATGTAAATTTATCTGTTCCATACATAGAACCTTGACAGATAACATTTTGACAATAACAAAATGTAGTACTCTCTCGCACTCTCACATACATCATTGCTATCACAGCAAGTTCACTGACCTACATCACAGAACTACTTGTCTTCTGATTGAAGCCGGGTTAAAGACTGCTTCTCAGGAATAATATCTATAGTTGTTTTGATTTGACAACAAAATCAAGCAACCTCACCTCATAAGCACACTTTCTTGCAGGTTATTAATCACTGTGGAGTACCCATCTGTGGAGCATTGCAACATAATCACGAAGCTCGTCTGCCTGTTTCACCATTGCAACTTCCGGCTTTGGTGTCACAATGCTCCGTAATTCTTCGCTGTTATAATATTCAAGGTCACTCTTAGTGATAAATAAATTAAAGATAAATTTCATGCACTATGTTATTATGAAATTCTACAATCTTGTAAAAGTTCTGGTCTGAATTTTTCATCTTCTTTTCATTTCACAAAAACACCAAACTTTACCATGACTTGCCAATTTATTGTGAATCTTTCTTTAGAAATTCAGATAACAAACAATACTTATTCCAGTTTTTGAGGCACATTAATTTTAGCTCCTCTCTAATATCACTATACATCCTTACTTCATAAAACTCAGTTTATTAACTTTCATATTCTCTCTTATCTATGTAGAGGACTACAGGCTCGCAAACGAGATGTTCCCGGTAAGTCCCGCTCTTGCAAACCAAGCAGGGCGTTCCCCATAGGAGCCAGCTGCAAACAGCAGACCCTGGGGGCTTGTTTATGTGTAAACATCTTGAAAATCCAGAAAGTCAGGGAAAGGTCAGAAAAACAACAATGTGTCTTGTGACTTGGTAACATTCCACAAAGGACTGTATAAAATAAAGGGGAGCGTGTGGTTGGGGCGGCGGGCCGCCATGTTTATCTTGTCTTGTGTTGTCTTGTGTGTTCATTCCTTTGTTTAGGAAACACGCGGACCCCAACAATCTACCTCCAACTCAAGCAGAAAACAATTATTTTTATGTAAACATCGATATAAAAAAAAGTGCTGTAGGCCTAGCTTTTCCCACTGGAATAAAGTCTTGATGGTCTATAACCAGACAGCATTCTTCTTTATCAGTCCCTCATGCTTTCTTACTTCATCATGATTTGGGCATGTAATTTTCATTAGTATGCTAGTATAACAACAGACCATTTTGAGTGACAACTGCTAGTCGATTAACCTATGATATGTTTTCAATTCTCAGGAACTAGCTCCGTGATTGAAATCAATAGTAACATTAAATGGTTGGTTCTCTCTTTTGCTCAATGCAACAAATACTTCTTGTATTTTAACAAAATATATAGCCCCTATAATAATGATGGAAAGACATTGCATATTCCACACTATTATTTTTACTAGTCAACTTTACAATTACTTCAACAGTCAATTCATCATTTTTATTCAACTGAACTCAGTTCAAACAGTTAAATATTTAGATCTGATTCTTTTTTCAAGAAAAATTAGAACTGAGTTTGAGAGGTGTGTCTGTCTGATAAGTGCAGCAGCAGTCTAAAGGGTACGAAATACTTGACTTTAGGAAATGATGTGTGGGGCATCATGTAATATATACAGAGAATTGCCTCTGAATATATTGCCAATGTGGCATCCCCAAACAACACGAGTTAGCAATCTATGCCCAGGTAATTTCTTCTAGATAAAGAAGAATGCTGTCTGGTTATAGACCATCAAGACTTTATTCCAGTGGGAAAAGCTAGGCCTACAGCACTTTTTTTTTTTTCCAACTTTTTGTGTAAAAGTCACATCAAACAGAATATATGGACACTATGTCTTGAATTTTCTGGTCCTTTGGGTCAGCTGAACGTCTTATGAATTCAATTGAATAAGGTCTCAGGAATTCAAGTTGAATAAGTGACTTGATGAACTGCTAATTGGCAAGTTAATATCAGAGTTGTGTAGCTTTGAGGTGAATTAACATAATTTATAAAAAAGGAAAGGAAACAAAAAAACCAATAATTCCAAGTATTTATCCATGGGTCTCTCTTAGCAATAACAGACATAGGGAGACTTTTAAATTTACTTTTTCCTCTTTATCCTGAGATAATCAACAATTTATTTTTTTTTCAGTATACCTTTTTTTTTCCATTTTATATGATGTGCTATAATTTCTTTTTTACTTACCTCTGAAGTAGATTTAATTGAGAAGATAAATATAGCTAAATTCCAAATACTATTCCCTCTTGTTTCACAACAATTAGAACAAACACATTAAAATGAAGACTTGATTCATGAAACAACACCTAACAAACTGTTAAAAAACAGTATAATTACTATAATCTCAAAACTAAAAATAGTTTACTTATTACATTCTTAAAATCACTATACACTAATATAGAAATTTTATTTAATAGGCACTCAACAACAAAATCAATACTACTCATGGGAATTCATTCAAATAGAGTGTTGTCAAATGCATGACAAAAGGAGGTAACTGATTAAAGAAAAACAGTAATTGTAAACATGTTAATATATCTCTACTATTTGACATTATCCAGACATCTTTTTTATTTGATTTTAAATAAAATAGATCTTTATTAAAATCCAATAATTGACTAATCATGGCATCTTTCAGGTTTTATCTAGAAGTGGAAAAATTTAGTATCAATATTTAACACAAACAGTAACTAGAGTCTTATATAGATTAGGGGGTTGAAATGATTGTCCCAGAAGCACCAGAGTATAACGAGCAATAAACACATGTTCTTTTATACACAGAAAAATACTGAGATCAAAGAAACCCTTACTGACAGCCTTTGATGATGGGAACATGGAAAATTGCAATAAAAAAATTATTGAGCTTGACTATGCATGTTTTCACTTCATTGGGAATTCACAGTTGTTAAAGGTAATGATCCTTCTTATGGTCACATATGGCACAACCAAGATTATGTTATGAATATACTTCTGATGTCATGAATGAATTCTGTGCACCATAAACCAATCTTTAAAAAAGGACTATTGACTTAATATCTGATTTTAAATTATCATATTTTTAATACAATTTTTATTGTTTTTTAATGATTAAAATTAATTTTCTAAAATCGACATATATACAGAGAAATTATCAAAGTGTAAACTGATTTTGTTAATAAAAAGTGTGAATATTCTAATATGACCTCATTAATTCTGATACCTTGAAAGTTAAATCTTGCAATTTTGAACAAATCACAAATATTTCTTAAAATATTTTTGGAGCCTTAAAAATAAAACATTGCTGAAATTCATGATATTATTATACTTGTTTCCCTACATGGAATTTAAACATAAAACACAGACTGAAAATATCATTTATATGATGATAAATAGTGCTGTGAGCATTAATCACGTTATTCATGGTCATCATTTGATAACTTTAATATTCAAAGAGACCTAATTGTTAATTGCAACTCTTACATATATTTTGAATTACAAATGATATATTGGTCTTGCATGTTTCTTAGAAATTCTGGTATGTGCTGTTCAAATTTCTGAAAACATCATGTTAAGGTGGGGCTGACCTTCTTGGGCATTTCCTGATGTCCTGTTGTCACTGTATGCCTGCAGCTCTGTTTCCCTGTTTCATCATGTGGGGAGGTGGGAGTAGGTAATGGAGCTTCTGTTAAAAAAATTAGAAAACTTTAAAAATTAGTTTATTTACTTTAGACTTTCCAAAAAAACACTGGACTGGACATGGTGTAGGAGGTTATGAATGGATGGAAGGCATTCATCATGAAGGAACAGGATATACCGATGGAAATTATACATGGATGGAAGAGAAGAAGAGTAAACATAAGAACACGTCTATGAAGGAAGTGCACGTGAAAAACCACGTATTGTGAGTAAAAACATAAGAACTATGAGTATTGATCAATCAATAAGTCTTCAAGAACATTTACTGAGTACCTATACTTTCTGAGAACAGCAAATCATTGGATGCTTTCTGTAGGTTAACACTGACTCATCATTCAATATTGTTTTGCTAATGAGGCATATATGGCTCATTTAAGAAATCTGGACTGAGAATCCAATAGCCCAGTGAGTTACTAATATAGCCGAGTTTGCTCAATTGTTGACTCACTCTGTTGTTAGCTACTCGTAGAGCACTATGCTGTGTCAGTACTAGGAATGCAGAAATGAGTGAAAAGGTACTCTTCTTCAAGGAGCTCAAAAGAATCAGTTTGGGGTGGGGGTTGAGAAAGGGCCCACTATTCTGTTTCTTGCTGCTTCTAATGTTATTGACTTTATCAACAATAACTTGAATATTTAGTAAAGAAAAGCAAAATTACACATTTGAATAAGCTCAAGGTATTTAACTTCATCATTCATCTACCCATGAATATATTCAATAAACTCTCACTGAGCACTAAGTATGTGCTAGGAACCGTCCTGGTTATTGGGAAAGTGACAATGAATAAAATGTCCAGAATTCTCACCCACATTTTAATTATATATACATGGATGACAGAAAACACTTCTGTTAAATTATAACTAAATTATAACATTTGACTGCAAAATATTAATTAAAAAAATCGAATGAATAGAGTATGCAGGCACTATTTAATTATTATATAGTATTAATGTTATGGTTAAAGCATTTAACAACACCAACAATCAAAAACAAGAACTATCATATTTTCTAATCATATTTCACTTTAAATCTACAATGAATACTCCTGACATTATTAACAAAAATTAGACATTCATAAAATTATAATGCTGAAGTAGAAAAACAGAAAATGGCAAACACTATTTTCTCTATATTAATACTTCAGAAGAAAATTACATATCTCTGTATCCACCTCCACCCTCCCCCAAAAAAAACTTTATCAAAAGAAAAAAAAAGAAAAAGAAATCCATAGAAAGTGGCTTAAGGGCCTATAGAAGAGAATATAGATTTTCCTCTTGAACTCTGTTCTTCATTTCAAGACACTAAAGAATGGTGGTAGAATTGTAGTTTCCATAGTCAGACTCACTAGCTATGTAATCCCAGGCAAGGTACTTGGGGGCTATTTCTCTGTACTTCTGTTTTCTTATCTTTTTAAAGAGGGCTAAAAAATGTACAAGCTTCACAGGGTTAATGTGAGAGTTAACTAAGTTAACATATGTAAATAATTTCACACTTTTAAAAGCACATCATAAGTGCTTACAAATGTTTGCTATTTTTTTTCTGTTATACAGTCAACAGAACAGGGAAGTAACAATGCCTTTCAGAATTTTTACTGACAGAGGTTCTCAGAGCACTTGAATGAAGAATTCTGAACCAAGAACTTGGGCTTTGTAATTAATCTTCAGTGTCAGATATTCTCCAGGCAATACAGCAGCAGACCAAGCTGCTATAGCTGGTGCCCATATGTTCCTCCTCACGGCAAAATGAAAGAGCCAAATTCTGCATGTACTGCCAGAATCCCCCAGCTTCATAATTGCCACCACTTTTTCCATTTTGACAGTATAGATTCTGTTCTGCTGGTTGGCTGAGATTGTCTGGCTATGCACAGTGGAAAAACTATTACCAAATCATTCCAGCCATAACTTGTGAACTTATGCAGCAATAGAACATTCCTGCCAACTACAAGCTGAACAATTCCTTCTTTCGTTCCTCTCGTGTACTTTAGACACAGTCTCAGACACGGCTAATCAAACCAAAGTGGAAAAGGCTTGAAAATTATCTGGTGAGGGTTTGAAGTAAATCATTAAAGTGTTTTCAATTATCCAAAGTATGAGTATCCATACTACAAGGAAAATGTCTAAAGTTTAGGCTTGGCATTGGCCATTGGAAAACAACAGAAAATGATTTGAATTTGTTGGACAGGAGGGTACCAAACCTGAATTCATGACAAATGTGCATTTACATTTTTGGCCTGTGCAGAATGAATCAACATCCCAAATATGTTTTTAAAACTCCACCCTAAACATTTGCTTATTCTTCCAGTAAGAATACACAAAACAGCCCACAGTATGAGGACAGAACTTGAATAGGTTTCTGAGGAGTCATGATAGGTTTTACATGCAACTTGCCACATTACCTTGTTTCCCTTATGCTCAATGACATGTGTTTGTAAAACATGTCTCACGTGCAAGGTCACAGTTTGATTACAGAAAAAAACATGTTTGTGTATTAAGCCATCAGATTTATCTGGAGATCAAACAAACACCCATAAACTACAAGCTGCAAATATTCACCAATTGAATCTGTGTGTGTGTGAAAGTGCTTTACTAAGGAAAGCTCTGTTCAAATGCCAATCGTTATCCAACTGACTACATTAAAAGTTCCTTCAGGGAATCGATAATCTCTTACTCATCTTTACGACACCATCTTCTGAGAATCAAAGGGAATTTGTTTATTGGCTGAATACAATGAAAGCTCAGCTCTTAGGCTAAGCAGCAGAGGGCTATTGGATTCTCAGTCCGGATTTCTTAAATGAGCCATATATGCCTGGATATAAAAAACTGAAATGCAAGGTTCAGTCTCATTTTCAGTGGCCATCACCTAAACAATGTGTTAGTGCCTTAGAGGAAAAGTATTTAAAAAGTATTAGAATATAAGTATGCTGTTGAAATTGCATAGAAGACCCAAGAAAAGCCTACAATATACATGCTTAAAACTGGATTGAATTATATAATAGATCACATATGTAAACCAATCATATGAATTAAATAAAATTCTAACAAGTTTTAATATGTTTTAGTTATTTTTTCTCAAATGGAAGCCTACATGTAAATTATTTGATAATGTTTTTGTGGGGTTTAAGACATGAATCTTAGTAATAGGCTTAAGTAATTATTGAAAAAATACAAAGCATGACTTTCTATAACAAAATAATACATAGTAAGATTTTTAAAAATGTAAACGGAAAAAAATAAATAATGAAGCTTTAAATTTTATTTGCACTGAAGTTATAAAAAAGCAATGATAAAATATGATATAAAATCTAGTATTTCTTATTTATAAAATACCAATACTGGTTTGAATTACGTATTCTATGAATACTCAGAAAATCAGCAGTTAAATAACAAACACGACCTTTGTTTTAAAATTCATGCTTAATTGCTAGGTTTCCTTCACTTTCCTTAGACACTATAGCCATGTTCCATGTGTAAACTCATGGGCAAATATTTGCATTACAAGTTTTTTTCAATTTCTGCTGAACTGCCAATTGTATGCTTTGCTCATAATCTTTAAAAAGTACACCTCATGCTTATTTGTCTTTGTCCAATAAGTGTTTTGAGTTACAGAAAATAGCACAGAGTGACTTCTTTATTAATCCATCACATTAGCAAAATAAAAATGTGAGTTCACAGGATTAAAATATGATCATCCCATTTGAGTGTCCAGTCTCAAGGGAACACATGTATTAATACTCATATTATGAACTTTTACAATTTGCGAAAGTAATATCATATACATATTTCACTAAGTAATGCAATAAAAAAGAATTACATTTATTAGCATTTTAGAATACAAACTAGTATATCTTCAAAAAGAATCAAATCAAATAATATATATGTGTATTAGTCTGTTTTCACACTGCTGGTAAAGACATAGCTGAGACTGGAAAGAAAAAGAGGTTTAATTGGACTTACAGTTCTACATGGCAGGGGAGGCCTCAGAACTATGGCAGGACCCAAAAGACACTTCTTGCATGGTGGTGGCAAGAGAAAGCGAGGAAGAAGCAAAAGCAGAAGCCCCTGATAAACCCATCAGATATCGTAATACTTATTTACTATCAAGAGAATAGCATGGGAAAGACCGGCCCCCATGATTCAATTACCTTCCCCTGTCCCTCCCACAACATGGGGGAATTCTGGGAGATACAATTCAAGTTGAGATTTGGTGGGCAAAACACAACCAAACCATATCATTCCACCCCTGGCCCCTCCAAATCTCATGTCCTCACATTTCAAAACCAATCATGCCTTCCCAACAGTCCACCAAAGTCTTAACTCATTTCAGCATTAGCCCAAAAGTCCACAGTCCCAAGTCTCATCTAAGACAAGGCAAGTCTCTTCTGTCTATGAGCCTGTAAAATCAAAAGCAAGCTATAAGCAATGTTTCTTCCTAGAAACAGTGGAGGTACAGGTATTGGGTAAATACAGCCATTCCAAATGGGAGAGATTGGTCAAAACATAGGGGTTACAGGGCTGTGCAAGTTTGAAATCCAGTGGGGCAAATTTTAAAGCTCCAAAATGATCTCCTTTGACTCCAGATCTCACATCAAGGTCACGCTGATGCAAGAGGTGAGTTCCCATGGTCTCGGGCAGCTCCACCGCTGTGGCTGTGCAGGGTACAACCTCCCTCTTGGCTGCTTTCACTGGCTGGTGTTGAGTGACTGTGGCTTTTCCAGGTGCACAGTACAAGCTGTTGGTGGAGCTACCATTCTGGCGTGTGGAGAATGGTGGCCCTCTTCTCACAGCTCCACTAGGCATTGCCCCAGTAGGGGCTCTGTGTGGGGGGCTCCAACCCCACATTTTACTTCTGCACTGCCCTAGCAGAGGTTCTCCATGAGGGTCCTGCCCCTGCAGCAAACTTACCTGGGCATCCAGGCATTTCCATACATCTTCTGAAATCTAGGCGAAGGTTCCTAAACCCCAATTCTTGACTTCTGTGCACTTGCAGGCTCAACACCACATGGAAGCTGCCAAGGCTTGGGGGCATCCACCCTTTGAAGCCACAGTTTGAGCTCTTCATTGGCCCCTTTCAACCAAGGCTGGTGTGGCTTCAACACAGGGCACCAAGTCCCTAGGCTGCATATAGAATGGGGACCTGGGGCCCAGTCTACAAAACCACTTTTTCCACCTGGGCCTCTGGACCTATGATGGAAGGGGCTGCCTTGAAGCTCTCTGCCATAGCCTGGAGACGTTTTCCCCATGGTCTTGGAGATTAACATTAGGCTCCTTGTTACATATGCAGATTTCTGCAGCTGGCTTGAATTTCTGCCCAGAAAATGTGTTTTTCTTTTCTTTCACATAGTCAGGTTGCAAATTGTCCAAACTTTAATGCTCTGTTTCCCTTATAAAACTGAATGCTTTTAACAGCACCCAAGTCACCACTTGAATGCTTTGCTTCTTAGAAATTTCTTCCACCAGATACCCTAAATCATCTCTCTCAAGGTCAAAGTTCCACAAACCTCTAGGGCAGGGGCAAAATGCCATCAGTCTTTCTGCTAAAACATAACAAGAGCCACCTTTGTTCCAGTTCTCAGCAAGTTTCTCATCTCCATCTGAGACCACCTCAGCCTGGATTTTATTGTCTGTATCTTGGGCAAAGTCATTCAAGAAGTCTCTAGGAAGTTTCAAACTTTCCCACATTTTCCTGTCTTCTTCTGAGTCCTCCAAACTGTTCCAACCATTCTGCCTGTTACCTAGCTGCAAAGTCACTTCCACATTTTCAGGTTATCTTTTCAGTAATGCTCCACTCTACTAGTACCAATTTACTGTGGTAGTCTGTTTTTATGCTACTGATAAAGACATAGCCAACACTGGGAAGAAAAAGAGGTATAATTGGACTTACAGTTCCACATATCTGGGGACGCCTCAGAATCATGGCGGGAGGTGAAGGGCACTTCTTACATGGCAGTGGCAAGAGAAAATGAGGAAGAAGCAAAAGCAGAAACCCCTGATAAAGCTATCAGATCTCATGAGATTTATTCACTATCATGAGAATAGCATGGGAAAGACTGGCCCCCATGATTCAATTACCTCCCCCAGGTCCCTCCCACAACACAGGGGAATTCTGGGACATGTAACTCAAGTTGAGATTTGGGTGGGCACATAACCAAACCATGTCAGTATGTATTGAAACTAATTTTAGCTGTAAGTTTTATTTAAATAGTTAAAATAAATATTTATTATTTCATAAATATACTTTATTAAATTAATATAATTAATTTAAATTTAATATAATTAAATTAATATAAGTTATATTAATTTAAATATAATTTAAGCTAATTAAATTAAACTGGTTAAATTAATTAATTTAAATATAATTTAAGCTGATTAAATTAAACTGGTTAAATTAATTAATTTAAATATAATTTAAATTAATATTGCCTGAAAACTAAAAACCCATGCTGTCACATTAGGCATTCAGGGTCTAAATAAAGAAAGAGTGCAGTTTTGATAGAGAATATTTTCAGGCAGTATTTAATTTTGGACCAGTTACTGTAGAGCAAGCGAATTTATTCAACTGGCATTACCAAACAGATAAACAGCAATGGAGGATACCTCCCTCCACCGCAAAGGGAATGAATTGCTTTTGCACCTGCCTTTTCAGGATAATGGTGTAGGTGCTAAATGGGTCCATGAAGACTGCCTGGAAATAAATGTCCTTATTTATGAAATGTAGGCAAAGCAGGAAGACGAGTCTCAAAACCAAATAAACTAGCACTTCAGGAGGCACCTGAGAATTTGGAAAGCTAAGTGCGGTGCAAAAAGTAATTCTGGGACCATGGGAACAGAACTGACACTGTGACTGCTTTCCTCGAGGTTTAGACTATTATTGTTCCAGAAACAGTCCACAGAAATGGGAAAGCAAATGGAGTAACAATTTCCAGAGAGTAAAAATAACATGTTTATTTCTCTTTTCTGTCTTTTCATTGCATGAGTAATGTAGGATATATACAAGTATCACTCACACATATCAAATTCTGAAAATAACATGTTTTAAAAATGTATAAGTGTTTCAGATTTCACCTAAAGCAAGAAAAAAATAATTCAATGAGATATCCATTATTTTATTTTAATATTACTTAGAAGCTCTTCATTGTCGAAAATCTTAGATAATGGCTCTACATCTTGAGATCATTTCTGTTTCTATAATAATTTGGCAATGACCTCAAAACAATTTGAAAAGAAAATCTAAGTAAACAACTCAATAAAGAATATTCCTTAAAAAAAATTTTTTTTTTAAACTAGGTTAGAGGTAACCAGGGGCTCTAGGGAGAGAGAAGGGGGGAGTTCTCATTTACTGATTACAGAGTTTCGTCTGGCATGATGAAAAAGGTTTGGAAATAGATAATCATGATGGTTGCACAGCATTGTAAATGTAAATGATGCCACTGAATGGTACTTATACATATGAACAAAATGTCAAATTTTACTTATACATATCTAACCGCAGTTTTTAAAAATTGGTAATGCAATATACCAAAGCAACTGAATTGTACAAATAAGTGAATTGCAGGGTATGTGGAGTATATCTGAATATAGTTGTTGAAAAAAAAAGAATATCTCTTCTTATGAAAGAAAACAAAATGTTTTTACAAGGTGTGATCGTTTTAGGATGAATAATCAGCTCTCTTTTGAATATGAAGAGTTTCAAGGATTAATTTTCTTAACAGAATACCAAGGCTGTCAGGAGATACCCTCTTTGGGACACCCTTCTGATTCTGAAAGAAGTATAAAGGAAATGAGGACCCCAGTTTATATTCTAGAAATCCACCAGAAATAGGTTAATCCCAGCTTATTTTCGGTAGGTCAAAATACAAATAGAACCTGGATCACGGCAAGAAGAAAGAAAAGCAATGAGAGATGAAACATCGTCTAGGGGATTAACAAGATCTAATGATTATTGCAATATATTTTTTAAAAGAAAAATAATTATATAATTGAAAATAAGTTAGAAAAAAACTAGCCTAATAGAAAAAATCCTATCATGAATAGATTTAAATCATTTATTTGGTATATTAAGTCACAAATAAGAACTCTAGTCTTTTTTTTCTAACTACTAGTTGAAAAATTTGGACTGTTAAGCAGTAAACAAGCAGTCATCTTGTAAACATGTCTATATTCTTGTTTTTGTTTTATTTTTGTATTAGTTGGATAGTTTTTTATTATTCATTTCTGCCCCTTACGTTGAAAACTAATGTAATCAAATTAAATTCTGAATACCAGTGCTGGCTTCAACATTCATACATCGGAAGGGCTCAGTGGCATCAAGCTGGTCAGAGATCTAGTCTGATAAATCTGTTTTGCATAAGTAGCACACTCTTTTTACTTCAAGCCTAGGCTCATTTAAAAAGGCCAAGAGCAAAGAAACAAATGGATATTATGCAGGGAAGGCAAAATTTTACTCCATTCTTGTGCTACCAGAAACCTCTGGATTTCACTTCTTATAAACTTAGATTCAAAACTAAGCGCTGGGTATATTTTCAGGAAACATAAGGGAAGGGCTTCTATTAAAATATGCTCCCCTTTTCTTATGAACTTAAGATGTTGACGCTCAAGAACATGCAGCCAAATTATTTCCATTGCCTGTATGCCTGTGACTCCAGCATGGCAACTCCTAGATTTGATACCTACTGGATGGATAAATTGGAGAAAGTCGTGATTCAAAGATATAAAAATGTACAACTCTACATATGAGGTTTGCTACTATTGATTTATTTCTGTATTTACAAGGGAGATAAAATAAAGAAGGGTGAGAATGTCTTAGAATGTGTCAGGTATATAAGATTCATCTTGTTGTATCAAAAATGAGTTTACCAGAATTGAAACACTCACACAAACACACGCATGGTTATCATCTCTAGGAAAACAAAAGCACCACCACCACAAAAAACCCTAATTATAAGATCTTTTTCTAAGTTAGTAAAAATCCTTCTTAGTATGCTTTGGGAAGTGGAGAACCTCTGGTAGGAAACTGCTATCCTTGTGAAGCAGATGGTAGAAAAGACTTTGAAACCAAGATCAACCATGGAGATGGCTACAAGACTCTAACGGAGCACAGATCAAGTGTCCCTACTGCAGCATCCATATTCACAGCACAACTCTGAGACCCAACTCCATCTGCACCTATGAATCTCTGTAAGTCTCAAACGAAATCTTCTTTATATGGTAAAATATCTTCAAAGAAACTATTTATCTCCAAAAGAGAAAAACATAAGAATAGTTTGTTTTAGTTTCTTCCATTTACAGCTGACAAGATAAAAATAATTATCATATTTCACATCGTGTCATTGAATGTGAAACAGAGTATATAAAAAGCAAACACTAAGATCTCTTCACTTTTCAGTAAAAGGTGAAAAGAGACAGTCTCTCTTTGAAAAAAAAAAAAAAACCTAAGATATATATTGTACATCTGCCTACGTGAACAATGTTGTTTTAAATTATGGGTACATTTTACTGTCTCAAATAATTTATTAAAACAAGTAAATTGGGAACCACTATTTACAGGTTTCAACAAGGTAATTAAAAAAAAAGAATTCACTAATACTTAAAATTTCTATATGCAAGAATCTAATAGAATAAAATGATCTTCTTTTTTAAATGGATCCAAAAAGCACTGCCTATGTTTTGGAAATTACTTGGATCTTTGCACTGTTAAATACCTAGAGCCAATAATACATAATGTTAGGTAAGGGAAACAGTATGGCATACCACAATGTTTTGTAAGATAGTATCTTGCTCTGTCTCCCAGGCTGGAGTACAGTGGTGATCATAGCTCACTGTAGCCTTGAGTTTCCGGGCCCAAGCGATCCTCCCACCTCAGCCTGCTGAGTAGCTGGTACCACAAGCATATTCTACCATTCTTGACTAATGTCTTTTCTCATTTTTGTAAAGATGAGGTCTCACTATGTTGCCCAGGCTTGACTCTAACTCCTGGTCTCAAGGAATTCTCCCACCTTGGCCTCTCAACATGCTGGGATTATGTGATTAAGTGCAAGAACCACTGCACTCAGATGGTTTATCACATTTTTTCCTAAGAGCATCAACTGATGACAAAAGTGACTTTAGGTGATTAATGAAAAACAAATTAGTAATTATGTATTTATTTTAACATTATTTAGAAAAACATAACTAGTTTACCAAACCAGTAGCAGAAATTTTCATTTTCAAAGAAATATATTTAAATTAAAAAGTCAATATAAAAACGTATATAAAAATGCAGGTGATAAGTCAATGTGATTAAAAAATACATATTTGAAATATAAATGACCAATGTGTGGGAAATTTCTTTTATATAAGTCAAATAGTCAAAAAGCCATATAATTGGATGCCTACTGCTCTGTCTCCTCAGCTCTGGGAGTCCTGAGGAGGCTCCATCACAGCCTCTGTTGCCCTGTTACCTGTAGGTACTGGGAGATGTGTAGAAAGGATGCTGGCACATCTTGGACACCAGAAAATGGCATTACATCAAGACTTAACAACTTTGAAGTTTCTTTGAAATTCTACCCTTGCCAACACACACGTGCCCATGACTGTCCCGCCATCATGCAGCGTGCACATGCCCCACTGCTGCACCAACACAAATGCACCCACAACTGCCCCACCACTGTGCACTCACCTGCATCCCCCCTGCCTCTGTGGGTGTGCACTAGCCCGCAGGCCACTGACCACAACATACTCCTCTGTGGCCCTCCACTGCCTGGCTGGAGTGCTTTTGCTGGCAGCCCTATTGGAGTGTTGTTGCCAATGGACCGAGAATGTATGGACCCTTACTAAGTGCAGCAGATGTTTGACCTCCAGGGACCAGAAAAGAAAGCTACATGCCTGGTCCTAGCCTGACAGGGTAAGAGCATGCAGCCCAGTAGTGCTGAGCTGAGCCTTGGACCTGAAAAGCATACAGAAATGAAGCCAATAAACTAAACCCAACTTACATAACTATCAAACCCTAAAGGGCATCGAAGAATATAAAAGCAAAAAGCCCCATCCAAAAAACTTCAAAGATTAAAGGTAGATCAGTCCACACAGAGGAGAAGGAGCCAGCATAAGGATTCTGACAACTCTAAAATCCAGAATATCCTCTAAGCTCCATGTGACCACACTAGCTGTGCAGCAATGATTCTTAACCAGATGGAAATGGCTGACATGGCAACACAGAATTCACAATCTAGATGTCAGGAAGCTCAACAAGATACAGGACAAAGTTTAAACCCAATCAAAGGAAATCAGTAAAACAATTCAAGTGTTGAAAGACAACACAGACATTTTAAGAAAGAACCAAATTGAACTTGTGGAAATAAAAATTTCACTATAGGAATTTAATAATGGATTTGAAGCATTAATAGACTAAGCTGAGGAAAGAATCCTATGAATCAACTCAAGTAGACCAAAAAATAAAATAAAATAAAATAAAATGGACAAACCTCCAAGAAATACAGGATTATCTGAAGAGACCACACCTATAACTCATTGGGATTCCTGAAAGAGATGGAGAAACAGCAAGCAAATTGTAAATCATATTTGAGAATACTGTCCATAAAACCACAAAAATTTCCCTAACCTTGTTAGACAGGCTGACATGCAAATTCAGGAAATTGAGAGAATGCCTGTGAGATACTACACAAGACAACCATCCCCAATGCATATAGTCATCAGATTGTACAAAGTCAATGTTAACAACAACAACAAAAGTCTTAAAGGCAGCGACAGAGAAGGGACAGGTTATATATAAAAGGAAGAGTGAATTTTTCAGGAGAAACCTTACTAGCTAGAAGAGATTGGGAGCCTGTATTCAGCATCCTTAACAAAAAGCATTCCAACACAGAATTTCATATCCCCCCAAACTAAGCTACAAAAGTGAAGGGGAAATAAAAATCAATTTCAGACAAGTAAATGCTAAGGTAATTGGTTATAACCAGATCTGCCTTACAAGAGGTCCTGAAGGGAGAGTTAAACACAGAAACTTCTGCCACAAAAACATATTTAAGTACATACCCCACTGACACTATAAAGCAACTATAAAATCAAGGCTACATAATAACCAACTTACAATATGATGACAGGTTCAAATCTTCATATACCAATATTGAACTTGAATGGAAATGGACTGAAAACTCCACTCAAAAGGCATCGAGTGGCAAGTTGAATAAAGAAGCACGACTAACTGTATGCTGTCTTCAATAGACCCATATCATATGCAGTGATCCTATAGACTGAAAATAAAGGGATAGAAAAAGATCTATCAAGAAAATGGAAAACAAAAAGGACAAGGGTTGCTTTTCCTATTTCAGACAAAAATGAACTACATCGTCAATGTTCAAAAATGATAAGGAAGGATATTACATAATAATAAAGGGTTCAATTCAAAAAGAAGACTTACATATCCTAGATATATATGTTCCAAACACGGGAGTACCTAGACTCATAAAACAAGTTCTTAGAGACCCACAGATAATTAGATAACCACAAAATAACAGTGGGAGACTTCAAACTCCACTGACAAGTGTTAGACAAATCATGGAAGTAAAATATAAAAATAAAAATAAAATATTTGGGACCTAAACTCAACATTTGAACAAATGGACCTAACAGACATCCACAGAATACTACACCCAACAACAACAGCTTATACATTCTTCTCATCTTCACATGGCACATACTCCAAGCTTGACTATATACTCAGCCACAAAGCAATTCTCAACACATTCAAAAAAACCAAAATCATCCCAAGAACACTCTTAGACTACAGCACAGTGAAAAAGAAATCAATAACAATAATATCTCTCAAAACAATATAATCACATTAAAATTAAACAACCTGCTCCTGAACTACTTTTGTGAAAAAATGAAATTAATACAGAAATAAAAATTCTTTGAAGCTAATTAAAACAAAGATACAACATCCCAGAATCTCTGGTACACAGCTAAAGCAATGTTACAAGGAAAGTATATTGTACTAAATCCCTACATCAAGAAGGTGGAAAGTTATCAAGTTAACAACCTAACATCACACCTAGAGTAACTAGAAAAACAAGAACAAACCAACCCCATATCAAGCAGAAGTAAAGAAATGACCAAAATCAGACCTGAAATGAATAAAATTGAGACAAGAAAATTCACTTAACAGATCAATGAAACCAAATGTCAGTTCTTCAAAAGAATAAATGAGCCTGATAGACTGCTAGCTAAGATGATAAAGAAAGAGAGAAGATTCAAACACAATCAGAAATGGCAAAGGTGACATTAACACTAATCCCTCAGAAACACAAAAAGTCATCAGAGACTAATACAAACTAGAAAATCTAGAAGAAATGGATAACTTCCTATAAACATATAACCTTCCAAGATTAAAACAGGAAGAAACTCGTATCTTGAACAGACCAATTATGAGTTCCAAACTGCATGTGTAATACAAAACCTGCCAACCAGGAAATGCCCTGGACCAAACAAATTCACAGAAAATTCAACCAGACATGCAAGGAAGAGCTGGTACCAACTATACTAAAATTACTTTCAAGAAGAAACTGCTACCTAACTCATTCTACGAAGCCATTATCATTCTGATACCAAAACCTGGTAGAGACACACACAAAAAAGAAAACTGCTTACATGGACATAAAGATGGAAACCGTAGACACTGAGACTACTTGCAGAGAGAGGGTAAGAATAGGATGTGGGCCGAAAAACTACCTATAGGGCACCATGCTCACTATCTGGGTGATGAAATAATTTGTACATCAAATCCCGGAAACACACAATTTTCACTTATAAAAAACCTCCACATTTACCCCCTGAACCTACAATAAAAGTTGAAAGAGAAATTATAAAATGAAATCAAATCATTGGGAAAAAAAGAACCACATCATCAGACATTAGTCTTGGCCCTGCTACTTCTTACACGCTGCTCTTAGCAAGTCTCATATTCTCTATTCAGTTTGCAAATTTCTGAACTATTAAAATAATCCCAATTATCATTATGAGTTGTTGGAGCAATAAATAAAGGACAAAATTAAAACACCTTGAGAAAGTTTTTAAAATATGAGAAGGTGTACATATTGTGTCAGTTCAAAGTCTTTGGGATCAAACAAAGAAACATAAGTCAAAGGGGCTTAAACAAAAAAGGGGAAATTCTAGTCAAATTGGCATAGTGAGTATATGTCTTAGTACATCCAACTCTCCTACAAACATAGTAGATGATATGATTGATAAAACATGATCAGAAAAACAATTAAACAAAAATGGGGCTGGGCTACAAAAGGAAGAACATATCCATGAAATAGAATCATAACAGAAAAGAGAATTGGTGAACCAGATTTAGTCATGAGTGTTATGCTTCAGAAGTGCACCTAGATGCACATAAAACTCTGGAACTTTTTAATCAGTAACTTAATGGGCTTAAAACTATACCGAGGATTTGAGTCATTCACAGGCAAAGGCTGAAGGAAATCTGTTGCAAACCTTGACACGAGTTTTATACGGTCCTGTGGGCATAGGGTTAGAGAACATCAGGAGCTCCTATGAACCAGAAAGAGGAAATTGACCCATCTATCTAATATCTGAGTAACTGGTTGGACTATGTCAGCAATAACACATGGGGAAAGACTTGGTTCTAAACTGAAAGAGGCTGGGCTAGAGGCCAGGTCAAGGTAACCACTAACCACTAGATGGGGAAAGGTAAACAGTGAGTTAGAAAAACACAAGCAAAAATAAACTCAGAAAATGATAATACATGTTAAGAAATTGAATGCTAATCTAGGCAACAAAATCAGTAAGTGAAAGAAAAAGTCACTCCAAGTAAAGATGTTTTAGGATACTGTGACAAAAACTTGAACATAAGCATACTGATATGTTTAAAGAGATCTAGGAATACAAACTTTCTCAGAGGAGAGGTCAATAAATTTTTAAACAAATGAGAGGTTAAAAAGTGCTAATGTTTTCTGTCTCCTTAAAGAAGGGGAATGAACCAGTGAGTAAACATAAACTTCAATGAAAGAATTTACAAAGTAAGCTAACTTAACTACATTAATACCAGATTAAATTGATTTTAAAGCCAAAAGCATTAATAAGAATAAAGAAGACTGCTGGGTATTGGATAAAAACAATGTGGCATATATACACCATGCAATACTACACAGCCATAAAAACATTGAAATCATGTCTTTTGCAGAAACAGTGATGCTGCTGGATGTCATTATCCTAAGTCAGCTAATACAGAAATGGAAAACCAAATTCTACATACATATTCACCTGCATAAACGGGAGTTAAACATTAAGTACACATGGAAATAAAAATGGGAATAACAGGCACCTGAGACTACTAGAGGGGGCAGTGTTGGAGGGAGGCAGGGCTGGAAAACTACCTGTCGGGTTACATGCACACTATCCGGTTGACAGGTTCAGTCATACCCTGAATCTCAGCATCACACAATATAGCTTTATAACAAACCTGCACATTACCCCTGATTCAAAAATAAAAGTTGAAAAAGAAAAAAAAGTACACAGTCACAACTGCTTGCATAAGAAAAAGACAGGAGGGAGGCTTACCAAAACATTTTCAATAGCTACAAGATAGAATCTCTTGGAGATAATTCTTCTTAATTAATTAGTTTTTTTAAACTGACAAAAATTGCCTACATTTATGCTGTATAAAAAAGAGGATTACTACATAAATGTAAAAGAAACAATTAACAAGAAATGTATAAAAAAATCTGACACGTATGCCCTCAATCCAGATATATAGAAAGGCAGAAATTGACAGAATATGAAAAAAATTATCACAGGGTAATCTATAGATAAACTAACAAAAAAGTATTTTTTAATGATTAAGTAGATCTTCAAGGACAATATTATGAAACTTCATCGGGATGCTCCTGCATATTTGTATACATAATCCATATTCATGACTGGGAGACCTCCATATTACAGCAACAGCTATTCCCCCAAAATTATTCTACATATCCAAAGAGATTTCACTAAAATTCTAAAGGAACATTTTACAAAAATTGACAAGTTGATCTTACATTTCAAATGAAAAGGCAAAGGGAGAAAAATATTCAAGAACATTTAAAAGATTTAGAAGGAGGAGATGGAGGAAGAGAAGTAGAAAGATAACTGAGCCTTACAGATTTGGAAGAATCACGCTCCTAAATATCCAGACATTACAATTATAGAAATTGAGGAAATATAATATTGTTACACAGTCTATGATCATGTTACTCAGAACAAGCAAGAGAACAGAATCCTTGAAATACACCCATGCTGATAGGGACCTGATATAATAAATCTGTAAGGGAAAAGACTACATGTTGTTTGAGAATATGCTATAAATACGGGATGTTAGAATATCTTTATTCCTACTTCTATTACATCCCAAAATAAATCTGTATTAATTAAACATTTAAATGCCAAAGTCAGAATTTTAATATTTTAGAAATTATAGAGAAACATTAATACATACAAAATTCTTAAAAACGAAAGAGAAAACTTTCAAATTTTAGAAAAAACACAGGAAAATAGTTTTATAACCTTGGAATACAAATGGACTTCTTAACAAGACTCACAAAGTTCAAAGCAAAAAGCATAGCAGTGGTGAAAATTTTTACTACAAATTGTAAGATATACTATTAACAATATTAAAAACAACCAATAGAATGGAAGATATTTTTAAAGCATACACCTTATAAAGTACTAGTACTCAAATACAATAAATAAAGTCTTCTATAAATCAATGTAAAAAGAGAGATGATCCAGTAAAAATACAAATTATGTAAGCAAAAAAATTATCAAATGGCAAATGAACACTTGTAATCAAGAAATAAACATTCATTAAATTAAAAATGTAAAACCCTTAATAATAAAAATTTAAAAACCATGATTGTGACTCAACAGGTGAGTATATAAATTGTTTTATATGTATAAAAGGTAATGTCCTTCATATTCTATAATGAAATACTTCCTGGAAATAAAAATGCATAAACTATAACCAGAAGTTCTAGAAAGAAGACTGTTGCATAATTTGTTTTCACAAATACATATGACACAAACCAGACAGAATTTAAAAATTATGCATATTATATCTGGACTTATACACACATACACAGAAAATAAATATAGAAAAAATGCCTTACAATAATAAATATCAAATTCAGGATTTGGTTAACATGCAGGGACAGAGAAAGGGAAAAAGAAGAGAAGAGTTGAATTGGGGGCTTACACAAATGATGTAAGTTGTATTTGTGATACTTTGGTGTAAAAATGTTTAAAATGAAATACAGAAAAAATTTGCTTTAAGTTGGGCAATTGATATAGAGGTATTGATTATCTCATCCTGTGGAATTTTCATATAGTTGACATATTTCATTATGTTAAAAATAATGAAGAGAAAAGCGATTCCTAAAACAAAGAATAAAAACAAAAGTAATTAAATGGCCCAAAATAAATGAAGTTTCAATGGTAAGGGAAACTCCAGGAAGAGTTTGGTCCTCAGGTTTTTCAATACAATCAGGTTCCGGTTTTGCGGAAATTGTTCAGCTCTTCCTTCAGATGTTTTAACTTCACCCTGGGGGCAGAGTCTGTCCCATTTTACCACTGTATCCCGATGAAGTTTAGATACCTTATGTAGGAAAAGAAAAAGACTTTCCCATAAGCTTCAGCAGGTTCCTTCTCATATCCCATGAGTCCAAATCAAGATTGAATAACTAAATTGATCACAATGGCCAATGGACTTAAAAAAAAAAAAAAAAAGACAAGAGATAAAAAAAGAACATCTGGAATGAGACAGATAAATGGATGGATGAAGAGAGAGAGAAATAAAATTGTAAGTCATAAAAAGGCTGTTCTATTTCCCATCTTTAATGTTGATAAGAACATTCTGCAAGTTTCACAGTCACTGCTCATCTTTTGATTTGCTATGAAAACCTCAAACTGAAAATGTGCTTACAAAATACTACATTTTGGCAGGAAATATATTAGGTAATTTTTAATGATAGGAATACTAAAGGTATATTCAAGTTGTAAAGCTGAATTTTTCTAAATAAGACTATTGTCAAGATAAAGCAATATTAGAGATCCACAAATCTGCAAAGCATTTATATGAAAAATATGTGTACTAAATGGGCAAAAGGAGAATCATAAGAACATCACACATTCTATTAAGACTCTGAGAACAAAGCGATTGAGTCACTGAATTTTTTTAACTTTTATTTTAGGTTCACAGGTGTGTGTGCAGGTTTGTTAACACAGTCAAAGTTGTGTTATGCAGTGTGGTGTACAGACAATTTTGTTATTCAGGTACTAAGCATATTAAAAATAGTTATTTTTCCTAATCTCCCTCATAGAGAAATTGTCACACTACTTTCGACAATGGTTGAACTAATTTACACTCCCACTAGCAGTGTACAAGCATTTCCTTTTCTCCACAACCACACTAACATCTCTTTTCTGTTTTTTTTTTTTTTTTTTTTGACTTTTTTGATAATAGCCCTTCTGACTAATGTGAGATAGTATGTCGTTGTGGATTTGATTTGCTTTTCTCTAATGATCAGTAACGTTGAGCTTTCCTTCATATGGTTGTTGACTGCATATATGTCTTCTATATGTCTATATATTGTCTATTCATGTTTGCCCACTTTTTAATGAGATTGTTTGATTTTGCTTCTAAATTTCTTTAAGTTCCTTATAGATTTTGGATATTATAATCTTTCTTCCATTTTATAGGTTGTCTGTTTACTCCATTGATAGTTTCTTTTGCTGTGCACAAGCTCTTTAGTTTAATTAGATTCCATTTGTCAATTTTTGCTTTTGTTGCAATTGCTTTTGGCATCTTTGCCCTTCGTCATGATGCCTATGCTAGTTCCTATGTTCAGAATTACATTTCCTGGGTTATCTTCACAGATTTCTATTGTTTTAGGTTATATATTTGAGTCTTTAATTCATTTTGGGTTGATTTTTGCATATGGTGTAAGGAATGGGTCCAGTTTCAATTTTCTGCATATGGCTAGCCAGTCATCCCAATGCCCTTTATTGAATAGGGAGTCCTTTCCCCATTGCTTGCTTTTGTCAGTTTTGTCAAAGATCGATGGTTGTAGGTATGCAGCATTATTTCTGGGCTCTCTATTCTGTTCCATTGGTCTACCTGTCTGTGTTTGTACAAGTACCATGCTGCTTTGGCTACTGTAGCCTTGTAGTATAGTTTGAAATCAGGTAGCATGATGCCTCCAGCTTTGTTCTTTTTGCTTAGGATTGCCTTGAATATTTGGGCTCTTGTTCTGTTCTTTATGAATTTTAAAATAGTTTTTTTCTAATACTGTGAAGAATTTCTTCGGTAGTTTTATAGGAATAGCATTGAATCTGTAAATTGCTTTGGACAATATGACCATTTGAGTAATATCTGTTCTTCCTATCCATGAACATCAGATATTTTTCCATTTGTTTGTATCATCTCTGATTTCTTTTCAGCAGTGTTTCATTGTAGAGATTTTTCGCTTGAATACACCTTGATTAGCTGTATTCCTAGGTATTTTATTATTTTTTGTGGCTATTGTGAATGGGATTGTGTTCCTGATTTAGCTCTCGGCTTGGATGTTGTTGCTGTATAGGAATGCTACTGACTTTGGATGTTGATCTTGTATTCTGAAACTTTGTTGAAGTTGTTTATCAGCTCAAGGCACCTTTGAGAAGAGAGGATGTAGTTTTCTAGATTTAGAATAATTTCATCTGCAAAGAGGGATAGTTTGACTTCCTCTCTTCCTATTAGGTTGACTTTTATTTCTTTCTTTTGCCTGATTGCTGTTGCCAGGACTTCCAATACTATTTTTAATAGGAATGCTGAGTGAGGGCATCCTTGTCTTGTGCCGGTTTTCAAGGGGAATGCTTCTAGCTTTTGCCCATTCAGTATGATTTTAGCTGTGGTTTTGTCATAAATGGCTCTTATTATTTTGAAGTACATTCCTTCTGTGCCTCATTTTTGAGGGTTTTTAACGTGAAAACATGTTGTATTTTATCAAAAGCTTTTTCTACATCAATTGAGATAATAATGCGATTTCTGTCTTTAATTTTCTTTATGTGATGAATCACATTTATTGATTTGCATATGCTGAACCAAACTTGCATTCTAGAGATAAAGCCTACTTTATTGTGGTAGATTAGCTTTTTGATGTGCTATTAGATTCCGTTTGTTGGTATTTTCTTGTGGATTTTTGCATCTATGTTCATCAAGAATATTGCCCTGAAGTTTTCTTTCTTTCGTTGTGTCTCTACCAGGTTTTGGTATCAGGATGATGCTGGCTTCATAGAATGAATTGGAGAGAAGTACTTCCACCTGAATTTTTTGGAATAGTTTCAGTAGGAATGGTATCAGCTTTGTTTTGTACATCTGATAGAATTCAGGTATGAATCCAACTAGTTCTGGGCCTCTTTTTTTCTTGGTAGGATATTTATTACTGACTCAATTTTGGAGCTCATTATTGATCTGTTCAGGAAATCAATTTCTTCCTGGTTCAGCTTGGGAGGGTATTAGGTGTCTAGGAATTTATCCACTTCTCCTAGATTTTCTAATTTGTGTGCATAGAGGTGTTCCTGTTAGTCTCTAGTGATTATTTGTATTTTTGGGGGGTCAGCAGTAATGTCCCTTTTGTCATTTATAATTGTGCTTATTTAGATTTTCTTTCTTTTCTTCTAGTTAGTAGTCTATCTTATTAATTTTTTCAAAAAATCAAATCTATATTTGTTGATCTTTTGTACAGTTTTTCTTATCTCAATCTCCTTCAGTTCAGCTCTTATTTTCATTACTTCTTGTCTTCTGCTAGCTTTGGAGTTTGTTTGCTCTTGCTTCTCTAGTTCTTACAGCTGTGATGTTAAATTGTTAACTTGAGCTCTTTCTAACTTTTGGATGTGGGCATTTAGTGCTATAAATTTCCCTCTTAACACAGCCTTAGCTGTGACCCAGAGATTCTGGTACGGGTAACAAAGTTATTTCTAAGTTAGTAATTAAAAGATAAATTGCAAATGAAGTAAATTATATCTTCGTTTTTTGCAATTTATTAAAGAAGGTAGCTTCAATTATCTCATGCTTCTCTAAAAAAAGAGTAACATATCTTTAGAAGTTAGTAACTTAACACTGACATTTTGGAATATTACACAGGGGATAATAAAATGTTAGTAACACAACAAAATCCTTCTACGTGCCCTATACATTCACAACCATTATTATGAAATCTAAAGTCGTTTGTTAGCTAAGACATGGAGACAAAAATCTCCATTTAAACAATAAGTTATGGTCTTCACAGGGATGGGTTATGTGCACACAGGCAACAAAGACAAAGGAGAGATGAATGTGTAAAGCAGTTGTATTTGAGATTGCTTTGGAAATAAACCACCTCAAAAGATTATGGTTCTGTCATTCACCAAAAGCCTATATTCTTAAATTCATGATATAAAACATTCTTACTTACTATGAATTCACTTCATAGGAATTTAATACATCATTTGAAGCACTATTAAATCAAAACAAAAACAAATTATGTTGCCCAGAATATACCATTTTACAAGCTAGTTGTATTTACCATGAATTCAGTCAAGAACACTAGGCATCCACTTGCAGAATACGGCTCCTACTATGACAAGAGTTATTCTGCATTTTATTCTTCAGATTTACAAGTATATTTTTCATGTTAGTAAGTCGAGTATTTTAATCTGAAATTTATGTTAGAAAGAGAGTCTTTTGGAAGCAGCATGCAGCCTTCAAACAAGTTAAGTTTGTTACCAAAATTTATGGAAGGGTAGTATGACATCTTTATCATTATGTATGGCAAAACTATAACACAGTATAATGCCTTAGTTATGCTACTTTGTCTTTTCAGACATTTTGATGATGAAAGTGATAGATGTCCAAAATACTACATAAAGATTCAAGCTGTTGTACTGCATAATAAATAAAGACTATAACAGCAATCCTGGGCTTTTTATCTTATATATATCAAATGGGAACATAAGCTACTCTTACAAAACTGTTTCAGCATGTCTCTTCAAGAAGATACCGTTGTAAAATTTCTATCTTTACTTGGTACTTTTGAAGATTCAAGATAAGAACTCCTCAGCCCTTCTGTGCATTTTCATTTACAACATGATTAATCTCTGAGTTTACTATTTTAAAACTATCCTTACCATGACATTATCCTTACCATGACATTACACATCAATTGCTATAATTCTGAAAATTGAAATCAACCAAGGCGACTTACATGTCCAACACAGGCTATGAGGTTGGTTCTGAGATAACAGACAGTAATTATACAAATAATTCAGAAAAAATCAAATAAATTAACATGATATTTGTTTCTACTTAAAACCACAAAAGCAGTTATTGCTTTTATATTAAAATAATTTTATAAAAATTTATATAGCCTTTAATATAATGATTGTGACAAATGAAGAAAGGGATATATGGAATATACATATATATCCTCTTAGAATTCTCTGAAAATCGAGGAATTGCTATAAAAGGATATATACAGTACAATTATTTATTTTTTTATTTTTTATTTTTTGAGATGGAGTCTCACGCTGTCACCCAAGCTGGAGTGCAATCACACAATCTCAGCTCACTGCAACCTCCACCTCCTGGGTTCAAAGGATTCTCCAGCCTCAGCCTCCCGAGTAGCTGGGATTACAGGCACCCACCACCATGCCCGGCTAATATTTTGTATTTTTAGTAGAGATGGAGTTTCACTATGTTGGCTAGGCTGGTCTCGAACTCCTGACCTTGTGATCTGCCCACCTTGGCCTCACAAAGTGCTGGGATTACAGGCGAGAGCCACCACACCTGGCCTACAGTACAATTATTTAATTTGAATTAGAATAGTTTGGAGTAGAAATACCATTCGATAAAATCTAAAGAATAAAAAATCAAAGAAACTTTGTTTATTGTGCACTATTCTATACCAGAACTGTGATGAACAATTATGAGTAACAGATATACATACTCATTTTATTCTTATTTACAATAACAGCTAATCCTCACTGAATGCATATCATGAGACAGGAGCTTGACTTTGTAGTCAAGGTCTCATTCTACGTTCACTAATACCATTTTAAAATTTTGCTTCTCTATTTTATAATTGTAGAGGCTGGAACTTGGAAAGGTCACACATCAAGAAGCAGCCACCTAGTGATATGAACCAGGATTTGTCTAACTTCGAAGTCTCCCAATAACTTCTTCAAGTGTAAATCTTAGCTTCTAACAACTCTAGATAAATTCGCTACAATTCAAAAATCTCAAGCTTTTTAAAGAAAGTCAAATTCTCTAAAACTTCAACCTTCAATACTGAATCAGGATTTATAGAATGAGTATCAAATACTACCAATCACAACAGAATAAGTATAAAGTAAAATATTTATTAAGAAATTCCTATTGACAAAATACTTGTGGAGAACACAAAAATGTGACAAACTTCCCCCAAGTTTGCTCACTATTTCTTAGTGAGATAAATCAAGTGCAAAAATAACTTTAGGACACACAAGGACTGAATGGGTTCAGCCTGACAGGCAAAAATTATGATGGGCATTGAGAAGAAAGAGATGAATTAAAAGGGAGGATCAAGAATCTGAAGGATCAAATTGGGGAGAGGTTGGGGATGAGGCCTTGTTAAGGTAATAGAGCAATTTTACCTTATTGTTACTTAGGTTTGGTTTATAATCTGTTGAGAGTAAAACTACTCTTACAGCTAAATGTTTTCTGAAAGTCATGTCTTATAAATGAAACAAAAAACTTAGCTCTTTAGTTCCTGATAAGTAGATCAGCTAAATCAGGGAAGAATCATAGAAATCTTTTGAGTAGGTAAAGAAAGCTATCACCATACACTTAAGGGAAAACTACTCTCAGTTCTGAGAAATCTTCTTGGCAAGCAAATTCCAAACCCAGTTTCTCTTTAGCTTGTGGCCTTCGATCAGTTGGTTAAAGGACTACCTCCTGATACGGTTTGGCTCTGTGTCCCCACTCAAATCTCATCTTGAATTGTATTCCTATAATTCCCAGGTGTTGTGGGAGGGACCTGGTGGGAGATAATTAATTTGAATCATGAGGGCGGTTTCGGCCATACTGTTCTCATGGTAAGTCTCATGAGATCTGATGGTTTTATCAAGGATTTATGCTTTCACATCTTCTTCATTTTCTCTTGCCACCACCATGTAAGAAGTGTATTTCATCTCCTGCCGTGATTCTGAGGCCTCCCCAGCCATTTGGAACTGTAAGTTCAATTAAACCTCTTTTATCTTCCCAGTCTCAGTATGTCTTTATCGGCAGTGTGAAAACAGACTAATACACCACCCTACATCAATAGCCTCATACTAAGCCTGTGTGGGAAGTGGTAATAGAGTTTGTACTAAGTTGGACATTCCTATACCTTGAGAATTTGTGAGTATTATCCTAGGATTGAGCTATGTTATAGCAAATGTTAATAGATTCTAGCAACTGGAAAGTAGATAGAGGATATTTTATTTAAAGAGAGTGGCATCTGCAGAGGCATGAAAGTTGCAGTCAATAAGAAACATTCAGAAATTAGGCATGTTTCAGCTTAATTGGAGTATGCATGTTTTATTTTTTATTTTTATTTTTTGAGACGGAGTCTTGCTCTGTCGCCCAGGCTGGATTGCAGTGGCGCGATCTCGGCTCGCTGCAAGCTCCGCCTCCCGGGTTCATGCCATTCTCCTGCCTCAGCCTCCCCAGTATCTGGGACTATAGGCACCCGGAACAACACTCGGATAACTTTTTGTATTTTTAGTAGAGACGAGGTTTCACCGTGTTAGCCACGACGGTCTCGACCTCCTGACCTCATGATCCACCCGCCTCGGCCTCCCAAAGTGCTGGGATTACAGGCGTGAGCCACCGTGCCCGGCCTGGAGTATGCATATTTTAAAAAAGAACATACTTTCTAGAAAATGCCATTATATTAGATAGTAAAAAACCTTGAAAATCAGGTTAATGAGCTTAACTTTTATTACTTATTAGGATAAAAAGCTTACTCATTTAATCCTTATAATAATAACCTTATCCAGTGGGTTTTATTATCATCTCTACTTTATAGATTTTAAAATTGAAGCACAGACAGATTAAGTAATTTAAAGTCACATTGCTAGAAAATGGTAGAGGCAAGATTCTAATCCAGGAAGTTTACTAGGACTTTTCTCCCTAGAAATTAATGGTAGAACTGGGTTTTAGTATAAAAAAATCTACTGTTTAGATAGAGAGAAAACCTACTTGAGATTTAGAGAAATTAAAGATTTGACTGTCCTATATTTTAAAAAAGAAATTAGGAACACAGAAAAGGAAGTTTTATTCCAGGTTAAGAGCATGCTGTCAGAATTTGTGCTCTGCATCCACTGATGAATTACTTAAGGTCACAATAAAAAGCTAAAACCGAGGCATATAATTTACAAATACAGGCATACCTTGGAGGTATTGTGAATTTGGTTCCAGAGCCATACTATGTTTTTTTTTTTGTTTCCCACTGCATATAAAAGTTATCTTTACACTGTAGTCTATATGTATGTAATAGCATTATGTCTAAAAAATGTGCATATCTTAATTAAAAATACTTTATTGCTAAAAAATGTTAATGGTCATCTGAGCCTTCGGCAAGCTGAAATCTTTCTACTGGTGGAAGCTCTTGCCTTCATAGCAACAGCTGATGAATAATCAGGGTGGTGGTGGCTTAAGGTTGGGATGGCTGTGGCAATGTCTTAAAATAAGACAGCACTAAAGTTTGCCACATGAATGGACTCTTCCTTTCACAAAAGATTTATCTGTAGCATGAGAGGCTGTTTGATAGCATTTTACACACAGTAGAATTTCTTTCAAAATTGGAGTCAATCCTTTCAAACCCTGCCATTGCTTTAACAACTAAGTTAATGCAATATTCCAAATCTGTTGTTATTTCATCAATGTTCACAGCATTTTTACCAGGAGTAGATATAATCTCAAGAAACCACTTTATTTGCTCATCTATAAAAAGAAATCTCTCATTCATTAAAATTTTATCATAAAATTGTAGCAATTCAGTTATATCTTCAGGCACTAGTTCTAGTTCTCTTGCTATTTACACATAGGCAGTTACTTCCTCCACTGAAGTCTTTAACCTCTCAAAGTCATCCAGGAGGGTTGGAATCAACTTCTTCCAAACTCCAGTTAATGTCAACATTTTGAACTCTTCCTATGAATCACAAATGTTCTTAATTGCGTCTATAATGGTGACTCTTCTCCAGAATGTTTTAAATTTACTTTTCCCATATCCATCAGAATTACTATGTATGGCAGCAATAGCCTTAGGAAATATTATCCTTAAATGATAAGACTTGAAAGTCAAAATTACTCCTTGATCTAAGAGCTGCAGAATGGCTGTTGTGATAACAGGCATGAAAACAACATTAATTTATGTACTTCTTCATCAGAGTTCTTAGGTGATCAGGTGCATTGCCAATGAGCAGTAATATTTTAAAATAAATATTTTTTTCTGAGCAGTAGGTCTCAACAGCAGTCTTAATATATTCAGTTTATCATGCTGTAAACAGATGTGCTTTCATCTAGGCTTTGTTGTTCCATTTCTAGAGCAAGGGCAAAGTAGGTTTAGCATCATTCTTAAGGGCACCAGGATTTTCAGAATGACAGGTAAGTACCAGCTTCAACTTAAAGTCATCAGGTGCATTAGCCCCTAAAAACAGTGTCAGAATGTCCTTTGAAACGCTGAATCCAGGTACTGACTTCTCTCCAGCTAGGAAAGTCCTAGGTGGCATCTTCTTTCAATAGAAAGCTATTTCATCTTCATTGAAAATCTGTTATTTAGTGTAGCCACCTCAATCAATTATCTTAGATCTTCTGGATAACTTGCTACAGCTTCTCCATCATCATCTGCTGCTTTACATTGCACTTTTATGTTATAGAAATGGTTTATTTCCTTATCCCCATGAAAAAACCATTGCTAGCTCCAGATTTTTCTTCTACATCTTACTCACCTTTTAGCCTTTATGAAGTTTCTCAGCCTTCACAGAATTGAAGAAACTTAGGGATTTGCTCTGGATCAGGTTTTGGCTTAAGGGAATGTTTTGTCTTCTATCCAGACCACTAAAACTTTCTAATCAGCAATAAGGCTGTTTTGTTTATCATTTGTGTGTTCACCAGAGAAGTACTTTCAATTTTCTTAAAGAACGTTTCCTCTGAATTCACAGCTTGGCTGTTCGGTGCAAGAGGCCTAGCTTTTGGCCTATCTTGGCTTTCAACGTGCCTTCCTCACGAAGTTTAATCGTTTCCAGCTCTTCACTGAAAGGAGAGATGTGGGACTCCTCCTTTCACTTGAATGCTTAGAGGTCATTACAGAGTTATTAACTGATCAAATTTCAATGTTGTTGTGTCTTAGGGAATAGAGAGGACCAAGGAGAGGAAGAGAGGGAAATGGCCAATGAGTGTAGTAATCAGAACATACACAACATTTCTCAATTAGTTGGAAGTCTTATATAGGCATTTTTGTGGCACTCCCAAATAATTACAATAGAAGACCACTGATCACAGATCACCATAACAAATGTAATAATAATGATAAATTTTTGAAAACTTGCAGAGATTACCAAAATGTGACACAGAAATACAAAGTAAGCACACACTGTTAGAAAAAAAAGTGCTGACAAATTTGCTAGACACAGTGTTGCCGCAAATTTTCAATTGGTGAAAAACACAATAACTGAAGCCCAAAAAGTGAACCATAATAAAATGAGGTATGCCTGTATTACTTTAGAAGATAATTTACTATTACAGTTGAAATAAAGATAAAATTATGCTTTCCTTCCTCTAAGTGGTTTGGTAAATTAGGTCTCTCTTTTTTTAAGACCTGTCACCTAGTCAATTTTTTTTTTATACAGTTGTTGCACATATTGCATTTAATGATTAAGATATTGTCGTGTTCAGCAATCAAAAAAACTTTTTTTTTCCTTTGAGTTGGAGTCTCGCTCTGTTGCTGGGCGGGAGTGCAGTGGCGCAATCTTGGCTCACTGCAACCTCTGCCCCCCGGTTCAAGTGATTCTCCTGCCTCAACCTCCCGAGTAGCTGGGACTATGGGGACCCACCACCACGCCCAGTTAGTTTTTGTATTTTTAGTACAGGCAGGGTTTCACCATGTTGTCTAGGATGGTCTCGATCTCTTGACCTCATCATGCACCCTCCTCACCTCCCAAAGTGCTGGGATTTCAGGCATGAGCCACCGTGCCCAGCCCAAAAATACATTTTTGTATTTTATTTCTCTATGTAGTGAATAAACTTCAAGATAACAGGGATCCTGGAAATGTAGGTAATATGTTTACATGTACCTGAAACACATAGGTTCAGCTTGAAATGCTAACTTGAAGTGTTGAATAATACAGCTGAAGTTCTTCATGGAATGTAAATATTATGGGGGACAAGCAAAAATTAAGTTGCATTATTTAGGGGAGATTGCAAAGGAGTGGGGTAATGTGAAGAAGGAGTTTTTTTTTTTTTTTTGAGACGGAGCTCCGTCGCCCAGGCTGGAGTGTGCAGTGGTGTGATCTTGGCTCACTGCAAGCTCCGCCTCCCTGGTTCGCGCCATTCTCCTGCCTCAGCCTCCCGAGTAGCTGGGACTACAGGCGCCCGCCACCACGCCCGGCTCAGTTTTTGTATTTTTAGTAGAGACGGGGTTTCACCGTGTTTGTTAGGATGATCTCAATCTCCTGACCTTGTCATCCGCCCACCTCGGCCTCCCAAAGTGCTGGGATTATAGGAGTCAGCCACCGCACCCAGCCTTTTATTTTCTTTTTTTTTTAGACTGAGTCTCACTCTGTCTGCGGGCTGGAGTGCAACTGCATGATCTCAGCTCACTGCAAACTCCACTTCCTGGGTTCAAGCGATTCTCCTGTTTCAGCCTCCTGAGTAGCTGGATTACAGGCAGTTGCCACCAGGCCTAGCTAATTTTTGTATTTTTAGTAGAAAATAACTTTGTATTTTATTTTAATTTTGTATTTTTCACCCTGTTGGTCAGGCTGGTCTCGAATTCCTGACCTCAAGTGGTCTGCCCATCTCAGCCTCCCAAAGTGCTGCGATTACAGGCATGAGCCACCATGCCCAGCTGAGCTTTATAATTCTTAACCAAACGGTAAACCTTGTCCTTCATTCGTCACATCAGCTCAGTTTTCTTATACTATTGTGTAGTTGTATGCGCTGTTAGTCCAATTGACTCAAAATTTAAACAATAAAAAGTATAGCCCTCAATAAGGAAACACATTTTCCTCAGGCATATAGTTGGAATTGACATAGCTGTCTTATTCTTATTTAACATTTCAAAGGCCATTAATTTTAAAGCTGTTTCAACAATTGAGTCTTTCCCAAGGTGGAAGGGCAAATATTTTGTTGTTGTACTTTTGAGAGAGTGAAGACAACAGTTAAGCTGATCTAGTGAGGCAGAAAGACCAGGGGCTTGAAATCAGAGAAGAAGAGTTTCAGCCCCCTTCTGCTTTGAGGAAGATTGAAATGATCCAGTGTCTACAAGTCTTGGTGTCTCTATAGCACCACCTATCTCATGGGATCATTGGGAAGGAAAATAAGGTAACATATGAAAGTAGCATCTAGAGGACCTTCTTCATAGAAGACTCTTAAACACAGAAGACCACTATTTTATAAGTATTGTGATCTTAAACATGATATTTGAAGTTAGAAATCAGAAGTATTACTCCTGGTTGAGGAAATTACTAAGTGTTTGATCATGGGTTATTCACAACCAATACAAAATATCTGTTAGTCCATTATAAAATGAAGATAATCTACTCTCTGTGCCTATCTAAAAAAAAGAAAATGATTTAAGCACAAATTAGAAAATGCCTGGGGAACAGAATATCATATAAATTTAGTATAATTAATTTCAAATAGCATTCATAAAATGCTTTTTAAAATTCAAGAATAAGAGCAAGAAAGTTTCAGCAATTAAATGTTCAGTCTATTAATCAACTGTTGTATCTTTTCACTTTCATAGCCCAATGTATTACCCTACATTTCACTAGAATTATATAACTACGTGCTACATGCCTTCTAAGATTCTTTCCAACTCTTAAGGTTTTTAATTTTTGATGTCCTCTTTTAAAAACTCCTTACCAAGTCTCTAAGATAGGACTCAAGAAAACAAAGGCATTTTATATAGTCATTTCTGGTAAGTCTCCTCAATAATAAACTTCTCCTTTATGTCCTAGATACTACTTATCACGTGAGCCTCAACTCCTATCACTTCCCACATTGTCCTGTAATATATAATTAGTCCCTGGGATATCATTTCTCCATTCTTTTCAAGTGGCGTCCCTTCGCCTAGAAGACCTCCCTTGCTTTTACCTTTTATCATGGCATTTCCCATCCTGCAGTGAAATGGCCTATTTGCACGTCTCTCACTTTTGGTAGATGTGTTACTAAACAAAGGAGACCTTGTTCACCTCTATACTTTCATCACAATACACAGTGCTTGACCCATAACAGATACTTAGTAAGTGTTAAATTAAATAAATTTTTCAAAAGTCATGACAATCTTGAAAACTTCCTATGACTCCCTAGAGTACCAATGACAGCTTGGGTCAAATGCCTCAATGATTACAGATCCAGTGCCAGTGCTCTGAGATCCCTTTGTAATATTCATCAGTGAATATCCTACAGTTTGAGTGCCCAGCACTTAAGAGGCAACTTCCACTCAAACAACAAACAATACCACCCTAAAGGATCCAGCAACCTCCAGAAATATCTTTGTGTTAGGCAACTAAGCTCAGCACTGACAGTTCACCATACCCAAATCTCAATATTTACAGTTTTCATGGCAGTCTTGACACCGTTCTTTCATTCTTAAGTCTGTCTCCAGTCACGGTCCATAAAGAAAATTACCAGTTTCTCAGTACAAACACCAATTTAAGAGACACAAAATAAAGTCTCCCCTTGTGAGTTGGCCTAACCCCTGCCATGTTTAATTAATTACCTTCAGAAGGAAAATGTGGCTCATTGCTTTCTACCTGGTTTTCTAGGCCTTCTCAGACGGAAGAGCAGGTTGTATTCTCCAAGCATGGTGACATGCATTACGTGCACGTACACACACACAGTATTTTGTATTACCCATTAAAATTGGACACTGAAAATCCTCCAGTGAAATGTGAAATCTGTGCTCCTTTCTTAAATCTGGCTGGATCTTTGTAACTGCCTCTACCAATACAATACAGTGGAAGAAATGCTATATGACTTCTGAGGCTAGCGTGTAAAAGACAAAATGACTTTAGCTTGGCTCACCCTCTAATTTGAGACAGTTGCTCTTGAAACACAGCCACCATGTTGTAAGGTAGCCCAGGCAACATGAAGATGCCCCACGTGGGCCTTCCAATTAAAAGCCACAGCAGGGGCCAGACGCGGTGGCTCAAGCTTGTAATTCCAGCACTTTGGGAAGTCGAGACGGGTGGATCACGAGGTCAGGAGATCGAGACCATCCTGGCTAACCCAGTGAAACCCCGTCTCTACTAAATAAATACAAAAAAAAAAAAA
>NC_045437.1:169254837-169314895 GCF_002776525.5 Piliocolobus tephrosceles
AAAAAAAAAAAAAAAAAAAAAAAAAAAAAAAAAAAAAAAGGCCACAGCAGGGCCCCACCATCAGATCTGTGAGAGAATGAGAGTATAGATAATTTCAACCTTCAATATTTGAGACTTCCAGTGGAGACCCACACAAACTATTAGAGATAATAGGTGATTATTCCTGTTTCAAGCCACCTTGTTTTAGAATGATTTATTATGCAGCAAATAAATAATCAATGTAGATCTGGCAGACTGCCAAGACTTGGGACTATCAATTTATAGCTAGACTTCAGGTGGTCTGAGACTTCCCATACTCTGGGCAATTTCTTATTGACAGACTATTTGAAAATAACCACTCAGAACTTCACATTTCTACATTAAATATTACCATTATGAAAGAGATTTTTAAAAAATCATTCAGAAAATACTATACCAAATTCCTGTTTGGTAAAAGCCCCTAGATTGTTTTTAAAGTCCTTAACAATATTTCTCTATCTATTTTTAACTATATTTTCTCTAGCATAGATCAAAGAGCATAGTTTGTGGATTTGTTATTTGTTTTGGTTTTGTTCTTAAAATTTACTTCCTTATGCCTTTTTTTAAATAAATAAGAGTATATAAATTTTAATTTATTTTATTTTAGATTCAGGGGGTACATGTCATGTTTGTTACACAGGTATATTGCATAGTGATTGGAATTAGGTTTCTAGTGTACCTTTCACCCAAATATTGAACATTATGTTCAATAAATATTCTTCCAACCCTAATTCCCCCACTTATGCCCTTTTTAGAGACTCCACTATCTATATTTCCAACTTTATATCCATGTCTACCCATTGTTTAGCTCCCACTTATAAGTAAGAACATGAAATATTTCATTTTCTGTTTCTGAGTTAGTTCACTTAGGATAATGATCTCCAGCTCCAGGCATGTTGCTGAAAAAAGGTGATTTCATTGTTTTTATTGCTGTGTAGTATCCTGTGTTTTATATACACCACATTTTCTCTATCCAGTCAACTGCTGATGGATACTTAGGTTGGTTACATGACTTCAGTTCTGTGCTGCAAGAAACATACTATTGCAGGTGTCCTTTTTATATAATTTCTTTTGAATTGGGCAGAAGCCCAGTAGTGGGATTGCTGCGTCAAATGGTAGAATGAATTTTAGTTCCTTAAGATATCTCCATACTGTTTTTCATAGAAGTTGAACCAATCTACCTTCCCCTAAACAGTGTGTAAGTATTCCCTCTTATCCAAATCCATGCCAACATCTGTTGTTTTTTGACTTTTTATTAATAGCCATTTTGACTGATATAAGATGGTATGTCAGTGTGATTTTCATTTGTGTTTCTTTGATGATTAGTGACATTGGTACATTTTTCCTATGTTCGTTGGCTGCTTGTATTTCTCCTTGTGACAAATGTCTGCTTGTGTCCTTTGTCCAGTTTTTAATGGAGTTGTTTGTTTTTCACTTGTTCATTTGTTAGTTCCGTGCAGATTCTACATATTAGTCCTTTGTCAGGGACATAATTTGTGAATATTTTCTCCCATTCTGGTGGTTGCTTGATTACCCCATTGATTATTTCTTTCTCTGAACAGAAGTTTTTTAGTTTAATTAAGTTTCATTTGTCTGTTTTGTTTTTGCTGCATTTCTTTTTGGGATCTTCATAAATTCTTTGCCTTGGCCAATATCCAGAAGAATTTTTCCTAGGTTTCTTCTAGGAATTTTTATAGTTTTAGGTCTTACATTTAGGTCTTTTATGCATCTTGAGTTAATTTTTGTATACAGTGAGAGGAAGAGGTAGAGTTGCATTCTTCTGTATATGGCTAGTTAATTTTCCCATTATCATTTATTGAATATGGTGTCCTTTACCCATTGTTTATTTTTGTAGATCATGTTAAAGATCAATTGGTTGTAGGTATGTAGCTATATTTTGGGGTCCTCATTTTGCTTCATTGATCTGTGTGTCTATTTTTATACCAGAACTATACTATGTTAGTTACTGTAGTCTTGTAATATAATTGAAATTCAAGCAACGTGATTCCTCCAGATTTGTTCTTTTTACTTAGGATCGTTTTAGCTATTCAGGTCAAAATGAAGGAAAAACTGTTAAGGGCAGCCAGAGAGAAAGACCAGGTCACCTACAAAGGAAAGCCCATCGGACTAACAGCAGACATCTCGGCAGAAACTCTACAATTCAGAAGAGAGTGGGGGCCAAAATTCAACATTATTAAAGAAAAGAATTTTCAACCCAGAATTTCATAACCAGCCAAACTAAGACTTGTAAGTGAAGGAGAAATAAAATCCATTCCAGACAAGCAAATGCTGAGGGATTTTGTTACTACCATGCCTGCCCTGCAAGAGCTCCTGAAATAAGCACTAAATAGGAAAAGGAAAAACCAGTACCAGCCACTAAAAAAACACACCAAAATATAAAAATCAATGACACTATGAAGAAACTGCATCAACTAGTGTGCAAAATAACCAAATAGAATCATGATGACACGATCAAATTCACACATAACAATACTAACCTTAAATGTAAATGGGCTAAATGCCCCAGTTAAAAGACAAAGACTGACAAATTGGATAAGGTGTCAAGTCCCATCGGTGTGCTGTTTTCAGGAGACTTATCTTATGTGCAAAGACACATATAGACTCAAAATAAAGGGATGGAGGAAAATTTACCAAGCAAATGGGAAACAAAAAAAAGCAGGGGTTACAATCCTAGCCTCTGACCAAACAGACTTTAAACCAACAAAGATTAAAAAAAAAAAAAAAAAAAGACAAAGACAGGCATTATATAATGGTAAAGGGAACAATTGAGCAAGAAGAGCTAACTATTCTGAATATATATACACCAAATACAGGAGCACCCAGATTCATAAAACAAGTTCTAAGAGACTTAGACTCCCACACAATAATAGTGAGGGACTTTAACATCCCATTGTCAGTATTAGACAGATCAACGAGACAGAAAATTAACAAGGATATTCAGGACTTGAATTCAGCTCTGGATAAAGTGGACCTAGTAGACGTCTACAGAACTCCCCACCCAAAACAACAGAATATACATTCTTAGTGCCACATGGCACTTGCTCTAAAATTGGCCACATAATTGGAAGTAAAACGTTCCTCAGCAAACGTTCCTCAGGAAATCATAACAGTCTCTCAGAACACAGTAAAATCAAATTAGAACTCAGGATTAAGAAACCCACTCAAAACCACACAATATCATGTAAATTGAACAACATGCTCTTGAATGACTCCTGGGTAAAAAAATAAAATTAAGGCAGAAACCAAAGAGAACAAAGAGACAACATACCAGAATCTCTCGGACACAGCTAAAGCAGTGTTAAGATGGAAATTTATAGCACTAAATACCCACATCAGAAAGCTGGAAAGATCTCAAATTGACATACTAGCATCACAATTAAAAGAGCTAGAGAGGCAAGAGCAAACTAATACAAAAGCTAGCAGTAGACAAGAAATAACTAAGATCAGAGAAGAATTGAAGGAGACAGAGACATGGAAAACCCTCCAAAAAATCAACAAATCCAGGAGCTAGTTTTTTGAAAAAAATTAACAAAATAGACCACTAGGTAGACTAATAAAGAAGAAGAGAGAAGAATCAAATAGACACAATAAAAAATGATAAAGGGGATATCACCACTAATCTCACAGAAATACAAACTACTATCAGAAAATACTATAAACACATCTATGCAAATAAACCAGAAAATCTAGAAGAAATGGATAAATTCCTTGGATGCATACATTCTACCAAGACTAAACCAGGAAGAAGTTGAATCCCTGAATAGACCAATAACAAGCTCTGAAATTGAGGCAGTAATTAATAGCCTACCAACCAATAAAAGCCCCCAACCAGATGGATTTACAGGTGAAATCTACCAGGAATACAGAGAGGAGCTGGTACCATTCCTTCTGAAACTATTCCAAACAATTGAAAAGGAGGGACTCCTCTCTAACTCATTATATAAAGCCAGCATCATCCTGATACTAAAACCAGGAAGAAACACACACACAAAAAAATACTTTAGGCCAATATCCCTGATGAACGTTGATGTGAAAATCCTCAATAAAATACTGGCAAACCAAATCCAGCAGCACATCCAAAACCTTATCCACCATGATCAAGTTGGCTTAATCCCTGGGATGCAAGGCTGGTTCAACATATGCAAATCAATAAATGTAATCAATCACATAAACAGAACCAAAAGCAAACCACATTATCTCAATAGATGCAGAAAAGGTCTTTGATAAAATTCAAAATCCCTTCATGTGAAAAACTATCAATTAATTAGGTATTGATGGAACATATTTCAAAATGATAAGAGCTATTTATGACAAACCCACAGCCAATACCATATTGAATGGTCAAAAGATGGAAGCATTCCCTTTGAAAACCGATACAAGGCAAGGATGCCCTCTCTCACCACTCCTATTCAACATAGTATTGGAAGTTCTGGCCAGAGCAATCAGACAAGAGAAAGAAATCAAAGTATTCAAATAGTAAGAAAGGAAGTCAAGTTGTCTCTGTTTGCAGATGACATGATTATATATTTAGAAACCCCATCAGCTCAGCCCCAAAACTAGTTCTTATCAGTTCAGATAAGAAACTTCAGCAAAGTCTCAGGATACAAAATCAATGTGCAAAAATCACAAGCATTTCTTTATACCAACAATAGGCAAGCACAGAGCCAAATCATGAATGACCTCTCATTCACAATTGCTTCAAAGAGAATAAAATACCTAGGAATACACCTAACAAGGGAAGTGAAGGACTTCTTCAGGGAGAACTACAAACCACTGCTCAGGGAAGTCAGAGAGGACACAAACAAATGGAAAAGCATTCCATGCTCATGGATAGGAAGAATCGATATCGTGAAAATGACCATACTGCCCTTGTAAATTCAATGCTATTCCCATCAAACTACCATTGACATTCTTCACAGAATTAAAAAAACTATTTTAAATTTCATATGGAAATAAAGAGGACACCATGTAGTCAAGACAATCCTAAGCAAAAATAACAGAGCTGGAGGCATCATGCTGCCTGACTTTAAATTATACTACAAGGCTATCGTAACCAAAACACCACGGTGCTGATACTAAAACAGACATATAGACAAATAGAGCAGAACAGAGACTCAGAAATAACACCACACATCTACAACCAACTGATCTTCGACAAGCTTGACAAATACAAGCAAAGCGGAAAGGATCTCCTAATCAGTAAATGATGCTGGGAAAACTGACTAGCCATATGCAGAAAACTGAAACTGTACTCCTCCCTCACACCTTATACAAAAATTAACTCAAGATGGATTAAAGACTTAAATGTAAAACCCAAAACTGTAAAAACCCTAGAAGAAAACCTAAGCAATAACATTCAGGACATAGGCATGTGCAAAGACTTCATGACAAAAACGCCAAAAACAACTGCAACAAAAGCCAGAATTGACAAAGGAGATCTAATTAAACTAGAGAGCTTCTATACAACAAAAGAAACTATCATCAGAGTGGACAGGCAACCTACAGAATGGGAGAAAATTTCTGCAATCTACCCATCTGACAAAGGTATAATATCCAGAATTTACAAGGAATTAAACATACTTACAAGAAAAAAACAAACACCCCATAAAAAAGTGGGAAAGGATATGAACAGACACTTCTCAAAAGAAGACATTTACATAGCCAACAAACATATGAAAAAAAGCTCAACATCAATGATCATCAGAGAACTGCAAATCAAAACCACAATGAGACACCATCTCATGGTAATCAGAATGGCAATTATTAAAAAGTCAGGAAACAATAATAGATGCTGGCAAGGGTGCGGGAAAATTGTTGGTGGGAATGTAAATTAGCTCAACCCTTGTGGAAGACAGTATGGCAATTCCTCAAGAATCTAGAACCAGACATACCATTTGACTCAGCAATCCCATTATAGTCTACATGCCCATAGGAATATAAATCACTCTACTATAAAGACACATGCACACGTATGTTTATTGCAGCACTATTTACAGTAGCAAATACATGGAACCAACTCAAATGTCCATCAATGATAGACTGGATAAAGAAAATGTGGTACATATACATCATGGAATACTATGTAGCCCTTTGCAGGGACATGAATGAAGCTGAAAATCATCATCCTCAGCAAACTAACACAAACTAACACAGGGACAGAAAACCAAACAAACACCACTCATAAGCGGGAGTTGAACACTGAGAACACATGGAAACAGAGAGGGGAACAACACAAACCAGGGCCTTTTGCGGGGTAGAGGTTGAGGGGTGGGAACTTAGAGGACAGGTCAATAGGTGCAGCAAACAACCATGGCACACATACACCTATAGAACAAACCTGCACATTCTACATATGTATCCCGTTTTTTTTTTTTTTTTTAGAAGAAATAAGGAAAAAAATTATAGTAACTCATAAAATTAAGGTATACTTATTAGTAAGGAAATAGGATAGCAAGAGTATTTGTAGTAGGACAATAAAACCACAATCAAGCAAATTTATGCACAGCATATTAACCAAGGAAAAACTGCTTTAAAAGGTTTCCTTGGATTTGGGGTATGTAACTGATCTATTTCTTTCCTGTTTTCTGTTATTTTTCCAAATGTTTTCTAATGGAAGGTATTTTTAAATTAATTCTTTTTCTTATCCTTGCTTTCTCTTTCTTTTCATTATATTTATTTTCTTCACTCATCAGTCAGCATACCACTTGAGTTTGATCTCTGGATTCTGAAAGCACTAGTTTAAACACATCCCAGCCACTTTCTAACAGTGTGAACTTATGTGAGCTAGTAAGCTCATAGGTTTCCAAATCTGTAAAAATTAACACAATAATAGCATCTCCATCCTCGATTGCTGGGAAAAATAAATAAATAATAGACAGCTTCTAGTATAGTCCCTGCTACAGAGTTAATCATTCAATAAATGGGATCTGTTACTATGTAATATTTTGCCTGTAATTTGTCCCACTGTGTCCTCCTTTACCTAATTTCAGAGAAATTCAGTCTTGTTAATAGAAGAAGGCACATCAAACCTTACCTAACCAAAGTAAACATTTGTGTTCTTTCCTGTGGCATTGACTTGTGCAAAAAGATTTGCCAAACTCCCAGGAGGTAGTGTTTGTGAAATGGTGTTTCCTGAAAATATCAGGAAGGTGTCCATGTTACAAAAAAGAAGAAATCCACCCAACGAACATTAGTATTATTCCTTTGCCCCTTTTTGGTTTCCTCAAAACTGAACTAGTATGCCAACCAAATTATTGCCTGTGGGCATGATGGGTGCATGAAGATCATTCTCTAAACCTCAATAAAACAGTCTCTCTCTACTTTCTACATTTTTCTGAGTTTACAGCATTTGCCAAGTTATATGCAAGTGACTTCTCAATATAAATGTTGCAAAGTTTTAAACAAGGACATTTCAGAAAAAATACAAAAACCTTGCTGTTAGGAATTGCTTGGTTAAAATTTCAGTGCACATCCTTAGAACACATATTGATTTTGTTTGGCTATATCATGATATATATGTGAGTCATATTAGTATAAACTCACAAAAATATGCCATTATTCACACATTCTTAACCATTTCCTGAAATTCACCCATGCTTAAAAAAAAGAATATTTCAGCATTGGAAAACTGAATCATTTAAAAATGCTATTTGCATTAGAGTTTTCCAGAGAAATACACCAAATGGATGTTATAAACATATGTATGTGTATGTGTGTATATACATATATTTATATGTAAGAGAGAGTGAGAAAGCATGTAGAGAATTATTATAGGGAATTGGTTCACAGAATTATAGGGACAGAAGTCTCAAGATCTGCAGTTGGCAAGCTGGAGACCCAGGAGAGCCAATGGTAGAGCTCCAGTCAGAGTACTAAGGCCTGTAAGCCAGGAGCGCTGATGTTGTAAATTCCAGTCTGAAAGCCAGGAGGCTAGAAACTTAGGAAGATCTGCTATCAGTTTGGGTCTCAAACTGTATCATTCAAGGAAAAGACCACTGTTCCAGCTCAAGCACCCAGGCAGGACCCACATAGCCTTTTTGTTATGACCCACATAACAATTATTTGTTAGCCTTTTTGTTCTATTCAGGATTTCAACTGGCTATACTAATCTACATTTCCACCAGCAGAGTATAAGGGTTTCCTTTACTCCACATCCTCACCAACACCTGCTATCTTTAATTTTACAATAGTGGCCGTTCTAACTGGAATGAAGTGATGTCTCATTGTTGTTTTAATTTGCATTTCCCTGATGATTAGTGATATTGAACATTTTTTTCATATACCTGTTGGTCACTTATATATCTTCTTTTGAGAAATATCTGCTCAGGAACTGTTGCCCACTTTTTATTCAGGTTATTTGTTTCTGTTGTTATTGTTGTTGTTACTGAGTTGTTTGAGTCTTTTGTTTATTTTGGAATATATCCCTTTACCAGATGTGTAGTTTACAAATACATTCTCTCAGTCCATAGCTTATCTCTTCACTCCAATGATTGTTTTCTATGTTGTGCAGAAGTTTTTTAGTTTGTCTTCGCTTTTGTTGCCTGTGCCTTTGAGGTTTTGTCGAAAAAATCTTTGCCTAGACCAATGTCATGGAGTCATGTCCTGTATGCTTATAGTTTTATAGTATGTGGGTCTTCCATTTAAGTCTTTAATCCACTTTAAATTCATTTTTATATATGGTGAGGGATTAAGAGTCGAACTGCCTTCTTCTGCATCATATCCAGTTATACCCGCACTATTTATTGCAGAGATTTTTCTTTCTCTATTGTGTGTACCTGGCACCTTTGCTTAAAATCAACTGGCTATAGATGTGTTCACAAATACAAACAATTTGACTTCTTCCTTACTAATTTGAATTTTTTTACATTTTGTTCTCTTGCTTGATTGCTCTGACTAGAACTCCCAGTACTATGTTGAATAAAAGTGGTAAAACTGGGCATACTTATCTTATTCTAGATCTTAGAGAGAAAGGTTTTTCAGCTTTTCCCCATTCTGTATGATAGTAGCTTTGCGTTTGTCTAAATGGCCTTTATTATGTTGAGGTGTTTCTTGTATAGTTTGTTGAGTTTTTATCATAAAAAGTGTGTGATTTTTTCAAATGCTTCATCTGCATCTATTGAGATAATTATATGATGTTTTGGCCTTCATTTTGTTGATCTGATATATCACGTTTACTGGTTTGAGTATGCTGAATAAACTTTGCATCCCTGGGATTAATCCCCTTCGTCATGATAAATAATCTTTTTGATGTGCTGTTGTATTCAGTTAGCTAGTATTTTGTTGAGGATTTTTTTCATCTATGTTCATCAGAGATATTGGCTGGTAGTTTTCGTGTCTGTGTGTGTGTGTGTCTGTACGTGTGTGTGTGTGTGTGTGTGTGTGTGTGTGTGTCCTTGTCTGGACAAGGACATCCAGTTTTTGATTATTTTGAATAATCTTACTATAAACATTCTTTTACACGTCTTGTGGTAAATACAGCAGTCCTCATTTATCTATGTTCCAAGACTCCCAATGGGTGACTGAAATCATGCATAATATTGAACCTTAGAAATTCTATATTTTTACCTACACATACATACCTTTGACAAAGATTAATGTATAAGGTATAGTCCAAGATTAACAATAATAAGTAATAATTAAAAGGCCATAACACTATAATAAAGTCATATGAATGTGATTTCTGTCTCTCAAAACATCTTATTGAAACACACTCACCCATTTCTAGACCATGGATGATCATGGGTAACTGAAAAGGTGGAAAGAAAACCATGAATAAGAGGAGACTGCAGTGTATGAACAAGTTCCTTTGGTATGTACCTACAAATGGGATTTCTGGGTTTTAATGTTTGCATTGTTTTCAGCTTTAGTACACTCTCAAACACAGTTATCAAAGTAGTTGTGTCAATTTACATTTTTCCAACAGTGTATGAGAGTTCTTGTTGCTGCAAGTCTTCACCAATAATCAATATCTATTTTTTATTTTAAGAATTTTAGCTTACAAATATTATAAAGTGGTTTTAATTTGCATTTCTCTTTGACTAATGAAACTGAGTACCGTTTCATATATTTATGGGTAATTTGGATATCCTCTTTTTTCATGGTTGTTGTTGTTTTTGTTTTTGAGACAGAGTCTTGCTCTGTTTCCCAGGTTGGAGTGCAATGGCACGATCTCGACTCTGCAACCTCAGCCTCTTGGATTCAAGTGATTATCATGGCTCAGGCTCCCACGTAGCTGGGATTACAGATGCATGCCACCATGCCTGGCTAATTTTTGTATTTTTAGTAGAGACAGGGTTTTGCTATGTTGGCGAGGCTGGTCTTCCCTCTGCGCAGAAGACTTCCTCTCGTCACTCACATGGCTCACTCCTTCACTTCCTTCAATCCTCTGCTCAACTGCCATCTTCTAAGAGAAGACTTCAGTGACCACCATATATAAAATAACATCGCAATAACCCCATTCCAGCTTGGCCTAACATCTTACATTATTTATTTTCTTTCCTGAACCATAAACATTGCCATCTATAATACCTATTCACTTGTTTCCTGTCTCATACTTTTTTGTATTTTATTGTATTCATATTCTTCTTTAAGAAACTATATATATTTAAACCTTAGTTGTTTTCAAATTTACAAAAAGGCTATCATGTTTATAATCTTTGAGAATCCATTTTTCATATAATTTATTATTAAGATTTATCCATACTGATTCATGTTTTTATACTTTGTTCATTTTGCCTGAGGTATTATTTTGTGAATATACAGCAAAGTCTTTATGCACTATTGTCTTATTGGGATTGAGATGGTTTTCAGATTTGCTATTATGAATAGAGCTACAATAAATATTATTGTATATGTCTTCTACTGTATTATCTATGAGAATTTTACTTGGCCATACACCTAGCATTATCCTGGGTACTTGCATATAATGTTTTATCTATTACTCTTCTTGCATTAGGTCTTGTTTCCACTGAAAACCATTTAAGCTTCCTAGGACCCTACATTATACATCTGGCCCAACATATCTACCTATGCAGGGCATTTGGTGGTTGACTTTTCACCATTTATCCCCTCTTTCCTCCATCAAGAATACCCTAATTTTTTCTTGATAAATTCCCTTCATTCTCATTTTCAGCCATTTAGGAAGGTGCCAGACCTAGGAATAGAACTGACTGACAGGGCCATTCAATGCATCCTGTCCTCTCTATTCACAGATATCACTGGTTCAGGGATAGCTAGGTAAGCCATTTAGAGATCTTTGCTGGAGCTTTGGGGAAGAAGGGTTTTATTTATCTTCTATGTAATTTATCAACAACATGCTCTCATCTCTTCATTTGTTAATGAAAGATATGAGGCTCATAATATGGGAATGAAGCAAATCCTGGGGACACGGTGTCAAGAAACAACAGAGAAACCAGGTCCTGGTCACATCTGGAGGATTACTATGGTCTGAATAAGCCAAATCTAAATTGAATTCTATCCTTGGAATTGCAAGCTTTTATGAGCTAACAATTCCCATTTTCTTTTGCTTTAAGCAGAGTTCATGTTACTTGTTTCACTTTATCCCTAATTTTGTCTCAATTACTGTCTGTATATCAACCCTTTATTCAGATGTTCCCAGTCAGGCCCCTTGTTTTCAAACACTTAACTGGCATGCATTATTTCCTACTTCTGACTGGCAAATTGTCACCCACTCTTCAAATCCCAGCTTTATTCTCATGCCTTTTATGAACCCTGCCTTGATCACTCTGGAACATGACAGGACACCATGTTATTTTTCTGCTGCTTCTTTGTGGGGTGATATTTTGTTCTTATCATCTCTTTTACAGTCTTCTGTTTAATGGACATCTTCTCATGTGTTTGTCCCTTCATCCAACCTGTAAGCTTTTTGAGTTCAGGGGCCATGAGTTTTATTTCATTATGTCTTCCAAGACAGTAAATCTTTATTAAATAAACACACTGCATCTATGCGTATTCCATGTGGTAGCCAAATTCTCACTCTAGTTTCTCCATTTCAAAGATACAGATTCTGTTTTGAGGGGAAAACCCTGTAACCCCATCACTGCAAAAACTAAAGCGATGCACATGCCTTAACCTTTGCATATCAACGACCTCTCTCCAGAGTATCAAACTGTATGCTCTGTTCATATATTAGTTTTATAAGTTTTTACAGGAATAAAATTCACAAGCTTATAAAAGCACACATTTTTATAACTTGGCTTAATACTCATAGATGATATAGTAAACAATTGGTAAAAAGTCTTTCATGAGTATACAGCAGAAAAATTTGGCACATCTGACAAAATGTTCACAAGCATTTATAAACAAAAAGAAAAATAAATAACTCCTAAAAACAGGATACTGATTAGAGGGATGTATAGAATGTGAGTATCAAACTATGAGTGGAATTAATTGATCTAATGCGACCCTAGAGTGAGAAATAAAAAGTTAAGTAGTTGGGGCATAAAAAAGAGGATCTATTCTCAAAGCTTTGAGAGATGGCTGGTGATGCTATTCTGTTTGTTTGTCAGGAACCAGTGATGACAGCATTCCAAAAATATTTCACTGTTTTTTCTAAATTTAGCTAAATTCATTTCACAAAAATTCTACTCAGATGGTTCTGAAAAGTTAACCTAGTGCACCAGACAATTAATGTCTAAATCATGTTCACCAAAAAAGCATCTGAATCACTTAAAAAAAATTTTGTGTTGGTGTATAAGCTATAATTACCAAAGAATGTGTAATTCTCACATTTGTATTATCCTGTTCACTACAAAATTTTAAAATGTTATGACATATCTGCTATGGTATATAATATAGACAATAAATCAACAAATATTCAACAGTATTTTCTATTTAGAATTGGTTCCCTTGATTAGGTGGTAGAGGAAGTGGTGAGACTGAGGGAAAGGAGATGGTCTTTTATTTTTGCTTTTATACAGAACACTAAAAAGTCATTTTTCCCAGACAACTTTATTTTGTTTTCTTTCAGGAAAGATCTTTCCCATAAATATCTCATATCCCTGATCATAAACAATGACAGAAAGTTCATCTCTTGTTCCATGGGGTAATAATTCCCCACTAGCTGCACAGACGTATTACCTCAGGAGTTTTTAAAAGTACAGTTACTTTGGGCCCTATCCCAGCTCTATCGATCCAGAATCTCCCTCAGTGGAACTGGAGTCCTTTAATTTTCCAAAGCCAGCTTACGAGGGTCATGTATCTGCCTTTGCAATCATTGCTATTACTGCTCACTGCCTGGTCACATCCGTGTCAGTTTTTCTGGGTTCTCCAAACCTCTAATATGATGATTAATATGCAAAGAAATGATTATATCATCACATAAATCTTATAATCATTTGTCTGGAAGGTACTACTAATGTGTTAAATGTGTTAATAATCCAAGCAATGCAGTCATATCATATAGAAATGAATCTTGAAACTGCAGCCATATCCAATAGACATGTTAGGCCTGAGTGGGATGGGTGGAAAGTGGAGTGGACCTGAGTAAGAGAGGGCCTGATCCCAAGTGATAAATCATGTGTGTATTAGTCTGTTCTCACACTGCTATAAAGAACTAACAGAGACTGGGTAATTTATAAAGAAAGGAAGTTTAATTGACTCACAGTTCCACAGGCTGCACAGGAGGCATGGCTGGGGAGGCCTGAGGAAACTTAACACTTATGGCGGAAGGGCAAAGGGGAAGCAAGCACATCTTCGCATGGCAGCAGGAGACAGAGAGTGAAGGGGGAAGTACTACACACTTTGAAACAGCCAGATCTGATTACAAGTCACTCACTATCATAAGAAGAGCAAGAGGGAAATCTGCCCCCATGATCCAGTCACCTTCTACCAGGCCCTTCCTCCAACACTGAAGATCACAATTCAACATGAGATATGAGTGGGGACACAGAGCCAAACCACATCAATGTGCTGCACAGGGCTGACCGTCAGAAGATACGAAGTTGTAATAATGATAACATCCTACCACCACCCTCTGTGTAGTCTGACTATTCCATGTGACTATTCTGATTAAAGAGGTCAAATATGATAGGTAAAGCACAGTGACAGAAAGGTGAACTTAAGAGCCAAGGTCCAGTCTCTCAGATAAGAAGTCCTATCAGAGGTAGGCAGGTTGTCAGGACCCTAGGCAAGCAGATTGTGCTGCAGAAAAGAGAAAGTAGGCCAAAACCCAGTGGCATAGACTGGGCATGCATTTTCCAGTTATGGGCCAAAGCTGGTCATTGGACAAATAAAAGAATGCCATTATAGGCTTAAATGGCATATGTGAGACGTTGAACATAGGACAATGGATTTATTCCTCTACACCAATTTCTAAGATATGATAAGCATGAAAGTATAGCACAAAATGATTTGATAAGCATGAAGGGCCTAATACAAACTGCTGAAAAACTGTTAGTTTGAAACTGTGCAGGAACTGAGTATGCCTTAGGAACAGGAAAAAAAAAATTAACAGAATTTCATGAGACATATAAGAAAATCACATTTTTATCAACTTAAAAGTAATGTATCAAAGACCAGAGTGAAATCTAAAAACAGAACAATGCTGGCTAAGTTAAGGAAAGAGTTCTTTCCTGACTGAATTCATAGAGAATTTTTTCAGGAATATTTATGAAAAGCTATTCAAGAAATCATTAACAGTCATTGAAAGAGTGACAGGCATGGACATTGAGAGAGAAGAACCTTGCTGTAAAGTACACGCCATTTCACAACATTTAAATTTTATAGTGTGTACAGCTATTCAAAAATTAATCACTTTTAAAACAAGAAGTATTTCAGTTTCTCCCTTTTATTTTTTTATACATGGATAAAATGATATTCTTAAATCAGTGATCTAAAATACTTCCATCAGCCAATAGCACCTCAGCAAATAACATAGTACTAAAGAGTTGTGGGACCAATAAATTCTAAACTTTTGGTAAAAAGAAACACCAAAACAATATATGTAAAGCTCAACAAGATTCAAAAGTATATGGCAGTCATGTTATTAGTTTGGTAACATTCACCAGAACAGGCAGGAAGAGTCACACAACCTGGTCAGCTGTCTTAGTTTATTTTCTTTTTTTTTTTTTTTTTTTTTTTTTTATTATACTTTAAGTTCTAGGGTACATGTGCATAACGTGCAGGTTACATATGTATACATGTGCCATGTTGGTGTGCTGCACCCATCAACTCGTCAGCACCCATCAATTCATCATTTATATCAGGTATAACTCCCCAATGCAATCCCTCCCCCCTCCCCTCTCCCCATGATAGGCCCCAGTGTGTGATGTCCCTAACAGAAAACCACAGACTGGGTTCTTTATAAAAGAAAGAGAGGTATTTGGCTCACAGTTCTGGAGGCAAGGAAGTCCAAGATTCAGAGTCCACATCTGGTAAGGGTCTTGAGGAAGGGATGACACACAGACAATGGTGAGAGAGAGTGACAGCACACTGAACAGAGAGAAAAAATGGGGCTGGGTTCCTTTTTTTCAGGAACTCACTATGGAAATAATAGCATTAATCTATTCATGAGAAAGGAGCCCTCAAGGCCTAATGACCTTGTGATGGCCCTGTCTCTAACTTAATACTGCTGCAATGGCAATTAAATTTCAACGTAAGTTTTGGAAAGGACATTCAAACCATAGCATCAACCATGCCATAGTTATACATTTAACATAGAATATCTTGTGATCCGTGTGATAATAAGCTAAATGAAACTATCGAAATTCAGGGGAAAAATTATTTGAAATAAATTCAGATGGCAAATACTGTGACAGAAAGAATGCATGATGCAAATGTAAAGTTAATTGCAATTATAGTAAGCCCAGTACTCAAAACAATAAAATAGAATGATATTTCAGTGGTATTAGTTTTGAAGAAGATAATTACTAAGGCTTGTAATGCACTTTAGAATTAACAAAGCTATTTCACAGGAAAATCTCTTCTTTTCTTACATCCTGTAAGTCTTTTAGTAGCATGTATTATTTATTTTTATTTTATGTGTGAGAGTAGAGATTTGCTAGAGATCTTGCAACCAGTGTTAGAGACAGGAGTTAAATTCAGGATTTATTTCAATTATGTATGATTTTTCCATGTCACATTTTGATGAATTAGAAATTCAATCAAACATGGCAGAACCGGTTCTTTTTCAAAATACTAGTGTTGAATGTCTTCCGCACATTTAGGCAAGGTTAATCAGATTAATCTGAATGGGCTAGTTTCTACAGACATAGAAACTAAAAATTTCATCTCATCTCAATGACATGTACAACTACATCAACTTACCACTTGGTATTTCAAGGTTATTCCTGGCCTTAATATGTTTTTTGATTATTTTTATGCAGTTAACTTCTAATATATCACACATAAAGAAATTGAAAAGTTCCGCTAGGATTTTAGCACAAGTATCAAACACATGCATATAAGTGGATCGTCAGAATACTAGCTCCCCACAAACTGTTACAATCCATTATGCCGCTGCATACATTGAATTGTGAATTACTAACACAAGCCACTGAGATATTTTATGTTAATCTGTACTCTAGGGTGCTGTAGTCCAAAAATAACCAAAACAAAAATATTACCAAATTATCAAATGAAGCCTGCATATTTTACTGTGATGTCATAATTCAGAATACAAGATGTCTTACTCATATAAAGCAGGCAATAAAGTTCCTTACAAAATTGGATATATAAGGACAATGGAAAGATACTGAATACTTAGTGTTACTGGTTAAAAGGATTTAGAAAAAGGTTTCAAAGACAACTACAATGACCTATTTATTTCCCAGGAGTATATGATTAATTTTTCCTTAAAATAAGAGTTATGCAAAACCATATTTGAAGTTACATATGGAATTAGCAGTAGTGTCTAGTGACAAGAGGTATATTTTTTTTCAAAAATTTTATGTATAAAACATAAAAGTAGAGGGCTGATTCTATTTACAATGCTTCCCAATGTTCTTTATCTTTCTACAGCTACATATTGTTTATACAAAGAAAGAATTTACCTCAGAGTCATTATTCTAATTTACTTCTTAATACTCTTTCAGCCTTTAAAGGAAGAAAACCTTAGTGCCTTTACACTGCTTTGTTGAAAGGTGGATTATTTTAGACAACAGTTCTTTAAATTTTTGATTTCTACACTTACCAAACCCCCTCCCCAAAACATGAAAGTGCTTAAGTAATCTTAGGTTTAAAAAACAGAGCCCGGAGAAGGAGGCAGAACAAGATGGTGGAACAGAATCCTATACCATGTGTCCCCACTGCAAGAACACAACATTTTAACAACTATATGCACACATTAGAGCACCATCACAAGAACCAAAAATGAGGTGAGGAATCACAGTACCTGTATTTTTTTTTTTTTTTTTCTCTTGAAACAGAGTCTCTCTCTGTCACCCAGGCTGGAGTGCAGCGGTGGGATCTCCGCTCACTGCAAGCTCCACCTCCCAAGTTCAAGCCATTCTCCTGCCTCAGCCTCCGAAGTAGCTGGGACTGCAGGTGCCTGCCACCATGCTCAGCTGATTTTTTTGTATTTTTAGTAGAGATGGGGTTTCACTATGTTAGCCAGGATAGTCTTGATCTCCTGACCTCGTGATCCACCCAACTTGGCCTCCCAGAGTGCTGGGATTACAGGCGTGAGCCACCGCGCCCGGCCAGTACCTGGTTTTAACTTCATGTCACCTAAAGAGGCACTGAAGAGGGCTTGAGTCACTGACACCACCTCTCTACCACCCAAAAGTGGCTGTGCCCGTGGCAAGCCTGTGTACCTGGGGAAGAGAGAGCGCAGTGACTGGGGAACTTGACATTGAACTCAGTGCCGCCTTGTTACAGTGGAGAGCAAGGCATGCTTGCCTCAGCCAGTGCCCTTGCATGTAGGGAGCAGGTGGACCAGACCTAGCTAGAGGTGATATGCCCATCCCAGTGGTCAGAAGGTCGGAGTTTTACGGGAAGCCTCGGCACTACAGGCCAGAGTGCTCTGGGATCCTAGGTAAACTTGAAAGGCAGTCTAGAACCCAAAGACTGGATTTCTTAGGCAACTTCTAGTGTTGGGCTGGGCTCAGAGGCAGGGGGCTAGGGTGGCATGTGACTTAAGGAGACACTAGCCAGGAGCAGTTTTGGGAATGCCTGTACCACCCCTCTCCCAACTGCAGGCATTGCAGCTCAGAGCAACAAAAGTGACTCATTCCTTCTGCTGAAGAAGAGGAGAGCAAAGAGTAAAGAGGACTTTGTCTTGCATCTTGGATAGCAGCTCAGCCACGGTAGGATAGGGCACTACACAGAGCTGTAAGGCTCCTATTCCATGCCCTAGCTCCTGGATGAGATTTCCAGACACTCCTTGGGCCAAAAGGGACTCACTGCCCTGAAGAGAAGAGGACAGTCCCAGCAGGATTCATCACCAGCTAACTAAAGAGCCCTTGAACCCTGAATAACCAGCAGTAGTACCCAGTTAGTATGCCATGTGCTTTGGGCTCTGAGACATGCTGACTTTAGGGATGAACCAGCACATCCCCAGCTATGGTGGCTATGGTGAAAGACTCCCTCTGTTTGAGAAAAGCAGAAGGAAAAGTAAAGGGGACATTGTCTCACACCAGATAGATGGATAAATATCAGATAGATACCAGCTCAGCCATAGTGGGGTAGAGCAACAGGCAGGCATTTGGATCTCCAAGTCCAAGTCTAGGCTCTTGGACAGAATTTCTGGATCTGCCCGGGGCAGAGGTCATACTGGCCCATGGTGAGTCTTAAACATGGCAGCTTTCACCAGAAACTGAGTGAAGAGCCCTTAGGCTTTAAATGAACATGAGCCTGTGGCCTGGAAGAACCCTCCATGGGCTGTTGGTGGTGGTAGCCACAGGAAGAAGTTCCTCTGCCTTTAAAAAGGGGAGGGAAGAGCAGGAAGGATCTTTGTATTGTAGTTTGATGCCAGCTTAGCTTTAGTAAAACAGAACATCATGCTAATTTCTAAGGTTTTTGATCCCTGGCTCCCAGAAAGCATCTCTAGAGCCTCTTAGGACGTGGGGGAACTCGCCATCTTGAAGGGAAGCCCACAAATGTCACTGGCTTTGCCACCTGCCAATTGTAGATCCTTAGGGCCTTGAGCGAACACAAGTAGTAGCAGGTAGTGGTTACAGGAGGCCTTGGTGAGACCCAGTGCTGTTCTGGCTTCAGATCTCACTCAGCATAAGAAAAGAAAACCTTGCCATAAAATAATATATCTGGCAAAAATATCCTTCAAGCATGAAGAAGAAATAAAGACCTTCCCAGACAAACAAAAGCTGAGCGATTTCATCAACAACAGACCTGTCCTATAAGAAATGCTAAAGGGAAGTCTTCAATCTAAAGGAAAGGGATGTTAATAGCAATAGAAAATCATTTGAAGGTACAAAACTCATTGGTAGTAGTAAGCATTCAGAAAAACACAGAATATTATAACCTGTAATTAGAATATACAAACTAGTCCCAGGTGCAGTGGTTCACGCCTGTAATCCCAGCATTTTGGGAGGCTGAGGCAGGTGGATCATGCGGTCAGAAGATCGAGACCATCCTGGCTAACACGGTGAAACCCTGTCTCTACTAAAAAATACAAAAAATTAGCCGGGCATGGTGGCGGGCGCCTACAGTCCCAGCTACTCAAGAGGCTGAGGCAGGAGAATGGCGTGAACCCGGGATGCAGAACTTGCAGTGAGCTAAGATCGCTCCACTGTGCTCCAGCCTGGGTGGTGACAGAGCGAGATTCTGTCACCAAAAAAAAAAAAAAATATATATATATATATATATATATATATATATATATATATATATATAAACTCTTAAATAGGAAGACTAAATAATGAACCAATAAAAAATAATAACCACAAAAACTTTTCGAGACATCAATAATACAATAAGACATAAAATAAACAAAGTTAAAAAGCAGATGAACAGAGTTAAGGTGTAGAGTTTTTATTTGTTTTCATTCCATGTTTTTGTCTGTTTATGCCATCAGTGTAAGTTGTCATAACTTTAAAATAATGAGTTATAAGATAGTATTTGCAGGACTCCCAGTAACCTTAAATCAAAAAACATGCAATGGATACACTAAAAAATAAAAAGTTAGAAATTAAAACATACCACCAGAGAAAATCACTTTCATTAAAGGGAAGTCAGGAAAGAAGAAAAGAAGGAAGACTACAAAATAATCAGAACACAAATAACAAAATGGCAGGAGAAAGTCCCTACTCATCAATAATAACATTGAATATAAATGGACTAAACTCCCCAATAAAAAAAAAAAACAGAGTGACTGAATGTATATTTAAAAATGTCACAGTAATCTGTTACCTACAAGATATACACTTCTCCTATAAAAATACACATAGACTGAAAATAAAGCAATGATAAAAAGATGTTCCATGACAATGGAAACCAAAAAAGTCCAGGAGTAGTTATGTAAGAAAAAATAGATTTCAAGACAAAAGTATTTTAAAAGACAAAGGAGGCTATTATATAATGATATAAGGATTGATCTAGCAACAGAATACAATAATTGTAAATATATATCCACCCAACACTGGAACACACAGATATATAAAGCAACTATGATTAGAGCTAAAGAGAGAGATAGACTTCAATACAATAATACATGGAGACTTCAACATCCCACTTTCAGGATTGAGCAGATCTCCCAGATAGAAACTCATCAAAGAAACATCAGATTTAACTTAATCTGCACTCTAGAAATAAACAATAAACCTAATATATCGTATTAGTCTGTGAGAACAAACTAATGCTGATGCTGATGAAGACAGTTCTGAGGCTGGGAAGAAAAAGAGGTTTAATAGGCCTACAGTTTCACTTGGCTAGGGAGGCCTCACAATCATGGTGGAAGGTTAAAGGCACTTCTTACATGGCAGTGGCAAGAGAGAGAATGAGAGCAAAGAGAAACAGGTTTCTCCTTATCAAAGCATCAAATCTCATGAGACTTATTTAATACCACGAGAACAGCATGGGACAAACCACCCCATGATTCAATTATCTCCCACTGGGTCCCTCCTACAACACCTGTGATTTATGGGAGTACAAGTCAAGATGAAATCTGGGTGGGGACACAGAGCCAAACCATATTATAGATATTTACATAATATTTCATCCAAAGGCTACAGAATACACATTCTTTTCTTCAGCATATGGGTCATTCTCAAGAATAGACCATATGTTAGGGAATAAAACAAGTTCTTAAAATATTCAAAAAATTGAAATAATATTGAGGATCTTCTCTGACCACAATGAAATAATACTAGAAATCAATAACAAAAGTAATTTTGGCAACAATACAAACACATATAAATCAAACAATACACTCATGAATGACCAGTGAGTAAATAAAGAAATCAAGAAGAAAATTGAAAACTTTATTGAAACAAATGATAATGGAAACACAACATTCTAAAACCTATGGGATACAGTGAAAGCATTCCTAAGAAAAACACTTATAGCTATAAGACCTACATCAAAAAAGAAGAAAAACTTTAAATAAACAACCTAATGATGCATCTTAAAGAACTAAAAAAGAAAGAGCAAACTGAACTCAAAATTAGTGGAGGAAAAGAAACAATGAAGATCAGAGCATAAATAAATAAATTTAAAACAAAGAAAAAATATCAACAAAGCAATGTTTGTTTTTTGAAAAGATAAAATTTACAAACCTTTAGCCAGACTAACCAAGAATGAAAGAGAGAAGACAAACAGAATCAAAAATAAAAAAGGAGACATTGCAACTGATATTTCAGAAAATCAAAGGATCATTAGTGGCTACTATGTACGACTATATGCCAGCAAATTGGAAAATCTAGAGAAAATGGATGAATTCCTAGACACATACAACCTACCAAGATTGAACCAGTGAGAAATCCATAACCTGAACAGACCGATCACAAGTAATGAGATCAAAGCCATAATAAAAAGTCTCCCAGTAAAGAAAAGTGTGGGACCCAATAGCTTCATTGCTGAATTCTGCCAAACATTTAAAGAAGAACTGTTACCAGTCCTCCTTGAACTATTCTGAAAAACATAGAAGAGAATACTTACAATCTCATTCTATGAGGTCGGTATTACCCTGATACCAAAATCAGAAAAAGACACATCAAATTTAAAACTACTGGCCAATATATCTGATGAACATTGATGTGAAAATCCTCAACAAAATACTAGCAAACAAAATTCAACAATACATTAAAAACACCAATTATCATGACCAAGTGTGACTTACTCCAGGGACACAAAGATGGTTCAACGTGTGCAAATCAATCAATGTGATCCATCATATCAACGGAATGAAGTACAAAAACCAAATGATCATTTCAATTGATGCTGAAAAAAGCATTTTATAAAATTTAATATTCCTTCATGATAACAACCCTTAAGTAACTGGGTATAGAAGTAAAAAATCTCAACATAATGAAAGCCACATATGAGAGACCCACAGCTAGTATCATACTGAATAAAGAAAAAAACTGAAACTCTTTCCTCTAAGATCTGGAGAATGACAAAGATGCACACATTCATCACCATTATTCAACATGGCAATGGAAGTCCCAGCTAAAAAAATCGGACAAGAAAAAGAAATAAAGGGCATCCAAATTGGAATGAAATATGTCAAATTATCTGTGTTTGTAGATTATATGATTTTATATTTAGAAAAACCTAAAGACTCCACAAGAAAAATATTAAAACTGATCAACAAATTCAGTAAAGTTACAATACATAAAAATCAGCATTTCTATATGCCAACTCCAAACATCTGAAAAATAAATAAAAAATTATATATTTTACAATAGTCATACATACAGTTAAATGTCACCCAAGGAGTGAAATATCTCTACAAGGAAAACTATAAAATACTGATGAAAGAAATTGAAGAGGACACACAAAAAACTAGAAAGATATTCCATGCTCACGCATTGGAAGAATCAATATTAAATGTTAAAATGTCCATACTACCCAAAGCAATCTACAGATTCAATGCCAATTCCTATCAGAATACTAATGATGTTCTTCACAGATATAGAAAAATAATAATAATTCTAAAATGTATATGGAACCACAAAAGACCCAGAACAGCCAAAGCTACCCTGATCAAAAACAATTACCAAAAACATTACCTGACTTCAGATTATACTACAGAGGTATAGTGACCAAAACAGTATGGTACTAACACAAAAACAGGCACACAGAACAAAGAAACAGAATAGAGACCCCAGAAACAAATCCACTCATCTAGAGTGAACTCATTTGCAACAAAGGTACCAAGGACATACACTAGGTAAGACAGTATCTTCAATAAATCTTCAATAAATGGTGCTGAGAAAACTGGATATCCATATGCTGAATGAATTAAACTAGACCCTTACCTCTCATCATATGCAAAAATCCAATCAAAATGGATTAAAGACAAATCTAAGACTTCAAACTATGAAACTACTGAAAGAAAATATTCAGAAAACTCTCCTGGACATTGGCTTGGGCAAAAGGCTCTTGAGTAATATCCCACAAGCATAGACAACCAAAGAAAAAAGAAACGGGATCACATCAAGTTAAAAAGAAACAATCACTGCACTACAAAGGAAATAATCAATAAAGTGAGGAGACAACCCATAGATTGGGAGAAAATATTTGCAAACTACCCATATGACAAATAATTGAAAACCAGAACATAAAATGAGCTCAAACAACTCTATAGGAAATAATAATAATAATACAATTCAAAATTGACAAAATATTTCAATAGATATTTCTCAAAAGAAGCCATATAAATGCCAAACAGGCATATGAAAAGGTGCTCAACGTCACTGATCATAAGAGAAATGCAAAGCAAAATTACAGTGGAATATAATCTCTCTCTAGTTGAAATGGTTTTTATCCAAAGGCAAGCAATAACAATTGCTGGAAAGGATGTGGAGATAAGGCAACCCTGGTACGCTGTTGGTGGGAATGTAAATTAGTACAACCACCATGGAGAACAGTTTGGAGGTTCCTCAACAAACTAAAAATAGAGCTACCATGTGATCCAGCAATCCCACTCTGGGTATATACCAAGAGATAGGAAATCAGCCTATCAAAGAGACATCGGCACTCCTATATTTGTTGCATCACTGTTCACAATAGCCAAGACTTGCAAACAACCTAAGAATCCATCAATAGATGAATGGATAAAGAAAAGGTGGTACTTATACACAGTGGAGTACTATTTAGCCACAAAATATAATGATATTCTGTATTTTCTACAACATGGATGGAGCTGGAAGTCATTTTGCTAAATGAAATAAGCCAGACACAGAAAGACAAATATCACATGTTCTAATTTGTAGTAACTAAAAATCAGAACATGATTAGTTCATCATGGAGACAGAGTGTAGAAGGATGGCTACCAGAGGTTGAAAAGGGTAGTTGGGGAAGGGTAGTGGGTAGGTGTGGATGGTTAATTGGTACAAAATATAATTAGAAAAATGAGTAAGACCTAGTATTTGACAGCACAACAGGGTGACAATAGTCAAAATAATTTAAAATTGCACATTTAAAAGAACTAAAAGAGTATAATTGGATTATTTGTAAAACGAAGAATAAATGCTTCAGGAGATGGATAACCCATTTTCCATGATGGGATTATTATGCATTGCATGACTGTATCAAAACATCTAATGTACCCCATAAATATATACAACTACTATGTACCCACAAAAAAATTAAAAACCCTGAAGATGGTAATATGCCTGATTTCTAACAAGAACCTACACTTTGTGCTATTAAATCTAAACCTCGACCGAACACCTATGTCCTCCCCTTCCCCAAGTTTGAAATATTTTCTAAATATTATGAGGTTCCAAGTAGCATGAGTTCCAAAATGATTTTTGAGAAATATCTACATTAAAGCATGTCGTTGCAAGAGATGCTAAATGATTTCAAATTGTCAATAATCTAATTATCAGATATGGTTCATATTTCTTTTTCTAAGTATTTAATGGATTGAAATGTAATGATATCTTAAAATCCATATTTAAGAATAAAAAGAGACCATAGGAAATGCAACTATATGTAATCAAACCCTTTGTTTTGCATGAGAAAGTGAACCAGAACTACCAAAGAATTGCCCAAAGTCACAAAAATAACTAATGACAGGGTGAATTATTTGAACTCAGATCTTCTGAAACTCAGTGCATATATTTTTTCATCACGTCAGTATAAGTTTAATTAGTTGTATTAGTAATGATCATTTGAAGCAATTTCCATAAAGAACACAGATACAATGAAATCAAATATCATGTAAGTAGAATAAAATATAAACAGGGAGAAAAAAAGTACATATGTACTATATAGATATATGCAATTATATATTTAGATTTAGAGCTATCCAAACTCTGAGGAAAACTATCAAACAAGCAAAAAACTGGAAATTACTTACATCTAGAATTTCAATTTTACAATTACTTCCTACTTCCTACTGAAAACTTCCTTTTATGAAAAGATAACATATCAATACCTCAGAAAAGACAGGTATTTCTTGGTTCTGAGACCTGAAAAAAATTTATGAGTGTTTAAGAAAATGTTATTCATAAACAATACCAGTTTTCAACAGATTTCAAGAAGTTAAGAAATTTTATTGTTGTGTGTCATAGCAATCTTCAGTAAACATCCAGGGTCCAGTGTTACATCTGGTTCTATAAAGACTATTCTATAATGTAGTAGAAACAAACAGTGGAGAATCTTCTAAAATAAACATACCCTAGAAGACTTTTTTTTATTTTTTATGTAGCAGTTGGGTCTACTGGTTATTTATAGGAACTCTCAGACAATTCAGAGCTGAAAAGAAAGTTGTTTAATACTGTTTGGGGAAAGGACCAGGCAAGTAAGCAAGGATTCCACATATGATTTTGTTAAGTTCAGCTCTGAAGAGAGCTAGTTGAGGATTAGTGAGGGCAGAAATCCAGCCAGTTCTCCAGTTTCCAAGATGTGCAATAGGCTAGTCAACCCAGAGGAAGAGGGTTTTTGTAATTTGTCTGCTCAGAGGGAGTTTCTTTTTACCTGAATTGAACAAAAACATACAGGCTGTGCCAGCAACACTCTTACATGTGAATGGCAAACATGAAACTGTCGAGAAAATGAAAGATAGAGCCTTGGTCTCCTTTAATTGATGGCAGTATAAATGAGTATCTACAGGCTATACCATTATTCTTCTCAGGAAATAGCTTTGCATCTGTTTAATTCTTAAAGCAAATCAAGTCAGTCCCAGAGATGTACACTGGAAAGCATAGAAATAATGGCCTTCAGCTGAAGGACTGTGATCACAGAAATTATCAACATAAAAGTTGACATGGACTCCTAGTTAGTATGAGCAAGACTGCACCCAAAAAGCCAACTAGATAAATTAAATCTCACACACACACACACACACACACACCCCACTCCACAGTCATGTGAGAATACAGCAAGAAGACTTTCCTCTGTAAGCCAGAAAGCAGATGTTCACTCAGAACCAAATTGGCCAGCACCTTGATTTGGAACTTTCTTGCTCCAGAACAGAGAAATAAATTCCCATTGCTTAAGCCACATGGTTTATATTATTTTGTCATGGCAGCCTAAGCTGACAGGTCCCAAACAATGTTATTCAAAACTGACTTATTTTTAACAGTGCTCAATTCTTTTCAAATAAATCTTATATGACACCTCTGGGATGAAAGAGCTTGTTAGAATATGAAAAATTTGGAGCAGAGAAAATGTTCTGAATGAGAAAATCAACTCTGCCTTCCCATGAATAAGAATATCGCCTTGTGAATGCTGAATTTGCTCAGTAAATTAATAAATAAATAAACACTAAATATTTAAAAGTTTCCCTTGAAAGAATGTATAGAGATTATTAACATAAATCCTCTCAAACTGGCAATATAAACTTGCTATAAAGGAGCAGTGACCTTGCAAGCATTTGGCTGCATCCTCAATGCTGGTACCATGTTCACTAAATGGAGAGTGTCTCTCTCATGCCTTCCCCTTACTGGAACATGGAGATAAAGAAACATATGCTGTAGCTGCTTCTGCTGTGTTTAGGTATCTTTCTTGTGTTCAAGAAAATTCTTAAGAAATTATGAGAGGTGTTTTTGGTATGTTCCTTCCTTCTAATCCCAACTTAACTTGCAATGCTTCAAATTATCGTTCTATCAAACTGGAGACAGTAGAGCTACTCTGACTAATGTGAGCTAGGAAGGCTGGAATCTAGGCTGTTGTGAGACTTACATGAAATACTATATGCAAAATAACTAACAGGAGATCTAAAACATAGTCTTTAGTCACAAATGCTAGTTCTCTTATTTACATCTGACCAGTCTTGTCCCCATTCAGGCAATAGAATTTCCTCTCAGAGTGAACCCAAGTTGCAATTTCAATTTTATTACTACCTTTTCTTCCTATCCCTGAATTCCTGTATTACTATTCCATTGTTTCATACCTTCACTAAATATTAACAAAATAATCCTTAAAGTTCTTTAATACCTAGTTTTGTTTAAAAAATGTTTACCCATTCTACAGTTACATAACCTAATTTTTAAAATATTAGTTTAGTATTTTAAATCCTCTGTTAAATTTGTGCATGATTTCTGCCCACCATTGCAGATGGTAATATTGTAAATGATCTTGCAAATGTGACAAGCAAATAAACACTATATATTTATGGACACCCCCGTAAAAGAAAGCACAGAATATATTGGCAAACATCCTCCCGAGGTGAGTTTGCAGGGAGAACCTACAAAATCTTAGACGGCAGTCCTGCCTACACATCTGGTTCTTTCCACACAAGCATTAAACAAACTTGATTTTAAAAATTTGATTCTAAGTTTCAATATGTTTACTATTCATTCTTGATCGTGTATTATCTGTGAATTTAGTTGTTATTCATTCTATGAATTTAATTTTTAAAAATGTTGAAAAGAGACAAAACAAAACAGAATTTACTTCAGCATGCTTAGAGAAGGTGTTGGCAGTTAGACTTAAGTAGAACAATTACTGAATTCCTAGTGCATGACTTGCTAGAAAATTTCCTATATCCAATCTCACTCAATGAAAGACTACTATTAGTTGATATAATCTGAGTGTGTTTTTTTCCATTGGCAATCATATACCAAGTTGTAATGTTGTTGAGGTAATTATTTCAAGCATGATAATTGATTGTGGTATAGAGAACTACAAAAAATTCAACACATAATCAGAACTGCAGAATGAAAGACAGTTATTATGCCTGTATGTGTTAGTAACATATTACATATTGCTTTGAAACACAATAAGAGATTACCAACTTTTGAAAATGATTCACTCCTTGCTGTGAGTTTGGCTTTAAAATCTCTCTGCAAGAATGTGAAGAAAAAAGATTATAATGATCTAATGATCTTACAAATACTTTGTGAAGACAATGGAGTATATTTACCTTGAAAATAAAGATATTCAGATTGAAAATTATTTTTTAAACAAGAGAAAGTACTTCCACAACAAAATCAAGAAGCTGCCAAAACTCAGGCCTGCATGCATCATTATTTGGAAAGATTATGTGTTTGATAAACTGTGAGCAATAATCCAAAACAGCACTTCCTCTTGGGTTTGAGGACAGTCCTTCCTATGTAACAAAGACATCATGAGACCCTTTGTAAAATGCCTAATACCAAGTTATGGCACAGAGTAGTCCTTAATTTATCATTTAGTAGTCCTACCAAACATTAAATGAATGGGATAAGATTGGTTCTTAGGGAATCTACAATACACTCTGGTCATCACTGCTTTTTTCAATATATTCTCAAACCATGGTTTAATAAATCCATGTAGAATTTTGCAAGAATACTAACCTTTATATGGCTTTCATTATATTTGATTTTTCACTAAACTGAAGAAAATGATTTAAAGGGAAGTTGTCTGAGTTTGGAGTTACGTGGTCTATTCTCCGAACTGTGTCACCCAGAGGGTTCAAAATATTTAGTCAGGCTCATAAAACTGGTTAGTTGCAGAGGTAAGCTCAGACCTCAGGTCTCCCTATTTGAACTCGAATCTTTTTTTCACCATCAACATGCAGGGAATGACTTTCAAAATCAATAGGAAATGTATGCCAAATAACTTCAGGTATGACACACTATTGAAATAAAAACAACAGTCATGATGTTCTCAAAGATTTCATCAGCAAAATTTTCATTACTGTAAGATACAATTTGTATAAGCTTAGAAAATTGTAGGAAAAAACGCATGTGGTTCATTTCCACAAGGATGCTCCACAACCAAAACACATGGTTTAGTTTATATATGAAAAATACTAGTTTTTGATTGACAAGAATGTTCTAAAACTATTTTTGGCTAAAAACAAACAACTACATCAGTTTTTTCAGAACAAGCTAGAAATAATCTATATACAATCAGAAAATATATTCTTATTTGCAAGTTTATCTTAAAATGATATAAATGGGATAAATCCTAAATAGTAAAAATGATAAATATTGTGTTTCAGCAACTGCCTTACAATTTCCATCTGACTTTGCCCAAAATAATATGTACACCTTATTGTTTTGACTCCATTTATAGTTATTATGATTCCATTTTATAGATCATATTTATGATAATCCCAGCAAATATCAATAAGAAAGAATCAAGCACCTAGTTCCCAGTGCAATCACTGGAGGCAATATAATGAGCCTGAAAAAAGAAATACTTCCCAATGACAACAATATCTTTTTAACAGTGTCAATAAAAAGAGCCATCGGTGGTTTTGAAAAACATAAATTGAATCTTGACTCAGTATAAACCTCACAGGTTCACGTGGTCTTCTGAAAATGGTTCACTCATTGTATAGCCTGCCACTACTATGAAAGATACATGTCACTTTTATGTGTCCTCAGATGTCATAGAGAATTGTGAATTGGGATCTGAGAGGATGTCTAACACTTACTTTTATTTATGGCTCCTTCAGCAAGAAAGTTATTTTCTGGTCCTAAATGAGACAGTAAGTCCATGAGATGCTCTGTATATCCTGAACTGAATTCTTGGTGAAAATATTCATCCATAAACTCAAATAGTGGCTATTTATTAAGTGTAGAAGACATGATGCTAGCACAGCAAGAGACTCTGTTCTACCAAGTCAGAGAACCTACTAGTATCTTCTCTCTGGTGAGCCAAGCAACCCTTCCAGTGCAACCGAGGTCTTTCTCCATACCCCTGCCTTGACATTAGTTCCACATCAACAGCAATTTCTCTTACATGTTCATCATATCCTACATTTATATAAATGCACAGGTCTTAACCACTGATCAAAGCAATCATTGGTAGTTGGTAGAAAACATTGTATTTAACATACGGTGATATTTGCTAAAGCTTCACTTTAAGTTTGACTTATTTCCAGTATACAGAAGAAAGTACCATGCATTCATCATGCATTGATTATATGCCAGACCCTATGCTAAGAGAACAACAACTTGATGAGGCAGTTCTTATTATCCCTATTTAATAGATGATGAAGCGGCAAGTGAAATGATATAACTGGCTAACGGTCTCACAACCAGTTAGCGAAAAAGCCAGCATTTTAACTTAAGTTCATCTAACTATGAACGTCAAATTTTCATTTTTCTTTTAAAAGAAGAAACATGGAAGAACCTGGGAGACAATATGCTAAGAGAAATAAGCCAGACTCAGGAAGACAAATACAGCGTGATCTTATTTATATGCAGAATTTTAAAAAGTCGAACTCACAGAAACATAGAGTAGATGATTTCCAGGGATGACAGGAAAATGAAGACATGTTGTTCAAAGGGTGCATAAGTTCTGGAACCCTAATGCACAGCATAGTAACTACAGTTACAAATAATAATGTATTATATAGTTGAAATTTTTAAGAGAGTACATTTTCCATATTCTCATCACACACACACAAAGTTCACTATGTGAAGTTATACACATGTTAATTAGCTTGATTGTGTGAATCACTTCACAATGTCTACATGTATCAGAACATCACCTTGTACACTTTGAATATATACAATTTTTTGTCAGGTATACTAGTAAACTTGAGTAAACAAAAAGGAGAAACAGTACTGAGAGCTGGTAAAGAGGAATGAAAATATTGAAATAATCAGGCATCTGCCAATTTCTGTCCTTCCCTGCTTTAGGCACGCTGAATTTTAAAATTCACGTTAACAGTGAGAAAAGAAGGAATGAGGGTTAAGAAAAACACAAAATAATGGTAGAAATGGCTATGTTCAAGGTATTATGCTGAGCACTTACACAAATATTAATTAATCCTCTTAGTGTTATTTCTGTTTTCCAATGGCGAAGTCACTCCATAACAGCACCAGGATTCAAATCCAGGCCTGACTCATAGATGATGCATTTTTCTTTTTTTTTTTTTTTTTTTTTTTTTTTTTTTGAGACGGAGTCTTGCTCTGTTGCCCAGGCTGGAGTGCAGTGGCCGGATCTCAGCTCACCGCAACCTCCGTCTCCTGGGTTCACGCCATTCTCCTGCCTCAGCCTCCTGAGTGGCTGGGACCACAGGCGCCCACCACCTCGCCCGGCTAATTTTTTGTATTTTTAGTAGAGACGGGGTTTCACCGTGTTAGCCAGGAGGGTCTCGATCTCCTGACCTCGTGATCCGCCCGTCTCGGCCTCCCAAAGTGCTGGGATTACAGGCTTGAGCCACCGCGCCCGGCCGATGATGCATTTTTCAAACACGCTTTTACAGCGTGCATTGAAGTCCACTCATTCCTGTTGGTCTTAATCAACACAAGAGGCAGTGGAAATGTTCCTCCTCTCATAAGAGTGGAATGTAGCTGCTCTCTAAAACTTTATTTCATCTTCAGTTATTCACCAGTGAACTCAGGAATGCCCTACACCCTATGCATGTAAAAATTAACATAACCCACACTTTGTCACTTACTTCTTTAGGCTTTTCCATATTTTTTACAGTCAAGTAATTTCTATTCTACTCAATTTTTTAGAAAAACTAAGACAAGCTATTGAAACCCAATGTGCAGATCCATTATTTCTCGAAAAATGTTGGGATGTCTTGAACTTCATATTTAGAGGATGTATTAAGCAGGAATACAGGACTATTTGCTTGAAGATGCTTTTCTAGTAATAATGACAAATAAATGCTGTGGAACATCCTGTTCAATATCTAATTTTTCTAATAACATTTCTATGAATCACATTTTCTCTGTCTAGCATATATGTATCTCCTCTTGTCATTTAGCTAATTTTGATCCATTCTCCAACTTCTTCTAGGAAAGTTTTGATCTGATTTTCTGGGCCACATCCCCTTAGTCATCCTTTACCATGTTTATGAGAGTTACGATTGTACATTTCTGTGAGGATTTATAAAATTTTAGTACCTCAGGATAAAATATGAACTCCAGGAAGTCAGAGACTTGACTATTTTTACTCAGCATTGTATCCCTAGGTGTCTGGCAATGTTTCTGTGTATAGTACATGCTCCATAAGCATTTGTTAAATTAATTAATTTGCAAATTAATCACCTAAAGTCAAGATAAAACAAATATGTACCCATGAAATATAATAAGCTTACCAGATTTGAATTTTACTTTAATTATTAGTGTCCCACCCTACCTACTTTAGCCATGACATGTTCAGCTCCTAAATTATAAGATGTTCTGAAGGAAAGAAAGTAGGCCTGCCCGAGTCTTGCAGACAATGAAAAGATAGTGGAAATGTTTCCATAAATAGAAAGACTAGAGGTAAAGAAGGGTCTTACAACCCAGTCTGAGATTTTAGTTGATGGAACAGACCACAGAGAGTCACCTCCAATTCTTAATAATAGGAAGGACACACTGGAATTTGTGTTTTGAAAAGGTTATTCTAACAAGCGCCTCCTTTAAAGAATTAAGGAGCCTGAGCCCTGGGTGTGGTGGCTCACAACGGTACTTTCAACACTCTGAGAGGTCAAGGCGGGAATGCTTGTGCCCAGGAGTTTAAGACCATGGCGATACGCCATCTCTACAAAAAATAAAAACAAAAAAATGAGTTGGGTGAAGTGACACACACACATACTCCCAGTTACTTGGGAGACTGAGGCAGGAGGATCACTTGACCTCAGGAATTAGAGGCTACAATGAGCAGTATTCACCCCACTATACTACAGCCTGGAGGAGCCTCTCTCAATCAATCAGTCAATAAAAGAGAAACATACAAGTTTAGGCAACTTAGAGGTATGAGGAAAATAGATCAATATGCTCTTTTAGAATGGCAACTTGGCTTTATAATAGGAAATGAAACCAAATGGATATATGAGTGTGCATGCGTGTGTGTTTGTGTACATGCATGAAAAGAAAGTAAGAGGGGACAGTTTGTTTTTAACACCAGCATGTCTCAAAGTTTTCAGCACTCAGGTATCAGTGAATTTAAACTCAGTTCGATGCATCAAAATCAAATTTGGAGAATCATACTAAAAGCAGACAGGATGGCAGTCATGCAGTGGTGTATATCACTGTTTGTTCCCTGATTCCTTAGTCACCTCTTGGCCAATGGCAAGTCAGATGCCTTCACAATGATACATTACAATCAATCCATGAAAAGAACATGTCAAGCCCTAATTTATTTCCAGTTCTACTGATAAAAAAGATGGTTCCAGGACAACAAAAGAACAAGCACAAAACTTGAGGGCTAATTGTAACATCTGACACTTAAAATTGAAGTTATTCTGTCATCCAGAAAGAACCCAAACAGCCTAAAATAACTGAGTTGTTATTTTTCTAGACACATCCCAATTTATCTTTAAAACAACCCTGATTCAACCAAAGTGAAAAAGTTACCTTTAGCAATAGTGAAAAGTACACACTATTTTAAAATATTTTTCTGTTTATTATTGACTGTTCTAAAAATTTGCTTAAAGAACTGTAACTAAAGGCTAGCTGAGCTTTAAGGAGAAACTTGTATAAGAGTAGCAATAATGTAAAAAAAAAAAAAATGAATAGGAAACATTGACATATCTACCTTCAAAAAATAATATCTGCATGTGCTCAGGTAAGCAAGCATTGCTGAGCATCAAGGAAGTGAATATATTTACAGTTGCTTACTGAGAAGTAGGTAGAGTTTAGGAAACAAAGTAAATGGTTATGTAAATCATGTCTGATCTATCTACAGTATTTGAAAATAGGGCCATACATTATTGTGTTTTTTTCTAAAATCAAGGTTCTTTACTTGAAAAACAGTTTCTCCTGTCCTCAGTATCTCTTTAGACTTAACACTGTCATTACCAGCAAACAGAGGCTGAGGAAACTCAACCTAAATCTATAATTTATCATGGTTATTCATCAAAAAGTTTGGTATTTTTATTCTCATTACCTGGCAGTTTATTCATGTTGCTAAACTCCTATGAAAATTGAATAACATGTCTCATCTACGCCTGTATGGGTGCATTCTTTTATAAAAATTGATAAATTCATTGTGCATTTTAATCAATTTCTGAAGAAATAAGTATATATTATACCCATATAGACTCAGAGATCTTCACATTCCTTTGAATGTTTACAAGTCTCATAGCACAGAAAGGACTTAATACTTGCTGTAGAATTTTTTAAATACTTTCAACTAAGTAAGTACTTCGCTCACTTCAGTGACTGACATTCTATTCTTTTAACATCCTGTGGCAGATAACAAAACACAACCTTGTTGTTATCAATTATGTTCTCGTAGATAATGCCAAAAGATAATAGCTACTAATGTTAAAAAAAAATAAAAATGAAAATGCATCGAAACGAAGATAATTTGCTTCCAAGAGAAGAAACACATGTAAAAGTAAACAGAGTCTCTAAGTTTAGAGATACTCAACCTTCTTAAGTAGTCCATGAGTGGATGGCATTTAGTGAAGTATCCTTGTTTCCTGTCTCACTTGGAAACCAAGATTATATACCAAGAATTTACATATTGCCACCCACCCATTTTTAAAGTACTTTCTCAGGAACAAAGGATTTAAGACTCTAGGAGTATTCTGCCAGCCTTGGAAATGGATAATGGTTTGAGCTCTTTAGAATTCATCAAGGCCTGCCTGAGGTAGGAGATAGACAGTACTTTTTCTCTGGTTCTGAGCATGCTAATTGGAGTAGGATCTGGTCAATGAAGCAGCCAGCTGAAGCCTGGAGGTGGTGACAAAAGCAACCTCTAGTTGCCCTAACTGCTCATTAACATGAAGACACTCCCACCTTCCCCCAGCACCATGACATTTACAAATGCCATGGCAACGCACCATAGCAACAACTCAAAAGTTACCTTCTATAGTTCCAGAAACTCCACAGCTCTTTTCTAGAAAGTTCTAAATGACCTCTCTCTTAATTTGCATGTAACTAGGAGTGGGTATCAATATAACTAGCCAATAGCCCATATACTGCCACTCTGGAGACATGGCCTACGGGTTAGTGCTGCTATGCAAGGAGAAATACCTCTACTGAACACTTAATAATTACGTAGCTTTCTTTTACCAGTGGGCCACCCTTGAGGTCTTTTCTGGGTGAAGTCAAGAACCCTTCCAGGTTAAGTCCCAGTTTGGGGGCTTGACTGCCCTGCATCACCTTCATTGAGATGACTGAATTTCCACGTTCACTCTTAATTCTCCTAAGAACAGAGAAAAATTATCTAGCTGAATCCTTGTTCATCTTCACTCTGTGTGCTTTCACTTCAGCAGATTAAGCAGTGTTAGTTGACAAATCATACCTGTCTCCTCAAGTTAAACACTGACATGCAAGGATGATTTCAAACTATGTAGCAATCAATTGACCAAACCAGCCATTCAGAAACAACCTGGGTCTGAGCACAGGGGCATGCTGTGGTTAGTTCCTGCTAATACCATGCAATCAAGAATCTTCTAGTTTTTAATCATGGAAGACCTATTGAGGTACTGGGGAGAGACTTTGAGTGGTAGGGAAGGAGCAGTATGGAGCAACAACTAATTTTGATTTATAAAAAAATTTGCAGCATTTTCATAATCCAACAGGTACAACTTTACCATTGTGTATTGAATGAATATTAGCCATGCTTACATATATAACCATTCCCACTATATTCTAAGAAGTGTGGTGATGTAATTATCAGCAGATTGTGAGTAGATCTTTATTACACTAAATATAGATATAGAGCAACACGATAGTTAAGAACATGGACTCTGCCACTAACATTGCAACACTGTTATTAACTCCAGCTTCCTTACTAGTAAAATGAAAGTGATAAAAATACCCTATGCGAGTGGTCTCAAAAGGAATAATGTATGAAAACCAATTTTCATGGTGAGTACTCAACAAACGCTGGTCCATGTCAACCTTAATAGCAGAAAGCCATATCATCACCTAACCATGCTCTCAAAATCAATACAAAATAGAGCCTCTGGGTGTATTTTAAATTATCTAATAAGAAATTGGCAAGAACACATCTTACTTTTCAATCTGTTGAAGAATGACATATTCCTTCAAGTTAAGTTTGGGAATTGGGGATCAAATGTGTTTTAAAGAAAGTTTGAAAAAAAAAAGATCAAATCTAAGGCTACCCAAATTTTTAAAATCTTATTTGTAACAATACAAATGATTCACTAAGAGCAGTGTAATACGGCATTAATATTCAATAATTCATTAACAAAATATATGGTTTTAGGATATTTCTCCACAGATATCTATAAAATTATAACATACACCATGCAACATTTTCAAAAGAGTTTAATTCATAAAGCACTAAATGCCTTATTTAGTGCTTATTTTTATATATGTATAATAATTTTTATCAGTAAATGTAAGCCCTATTCATATGAAGAATAAAAAGAATAAGGTGAACTTTTTCAGGCTTCTTTGTGACATTATAAAAGCCACCACCATACATGAGTTTTTAACTGTAAAATTATAAGATGTGAAAGCTGGAAGAAACTTTACTGATGAACTTGACATTATGTAGAGAACATTGATTGATTTCAAATAAATTGTCTAATAATAATATAAATCAAATGGACAGAATCCAATCTATAATGTCACCTATATTATCTAACAAAATCTAATTTTATTTGCCAGAAAAACACTAAAACATTTGGAAGAGACAAGGATGTTCATAGACACAGCTCTGTGCATGTGAATAAGCACGAAAAAATGCCATCTGTAGGCAATTAAAAAGAAGAAAAAATGTGATGTTCAAATTTAGTTTCCTAAGTAGCATATCTCTGATTCTTCTCTCCTACCTCTGTGCTCAGTCTTGTCTTCTTGGAGACACTAGTGTTTCCCAGTGTACTGATGACTTGGGCTGCAAGGAAACCTCAAATCATCAGCAAACAATATACAGTGGTTTTGGAATGTTTCTTAAGATATCAAGCTGAGAAAATCACCTCTGAGATATTTCAGATTTCTGATCTGTATGTGGGAAAATCATATTCAAGTATCAAGAACACTCCCATCTAAATTCTTCAAAAGAGTCATGAACAAGAAGTCAATCCTTGACCACGTGTAGTGGCTCACACCTGTAATCTCAGTATTTTGGAAAGCCGAGCTTGAGGCCTCCTAGTCTCAAAACCAGCCTGGGCAACATAGTGAGACCCCATCTCTACAAAAATAAGTCAACCCATTGGTAAATCATGAATGACTTTATGAATGTGAGTGTGATTACTTTTTTCAAGAAATAAAATATAAATATACAGAACAGAATTTTAAAATGTCATATAGAATAAAATAGAAAACATAATTGTATTATACATATTATTGTATAAAGTTTTAGTGTCACATATATAAATAGATGTGTATATATATACACATGCATACACATACACATGTGTGTGCGTATACTAGGTTTTGATGAGAAAGGCATTGCTTAATGTTGGAATGAGCAGAAATGTTTGAAGTCTACTGAAATAGAACAGAAATTACAGACTAGCATACAAAGGATGGGTTCCGGCATACTGAATATTTAATTTAGTCCACAGAGTGAATTTCTTTAAATAAAATTATGTGCTAACATTTGAAGATTGTGAGAGTTCACATAAACAGCCTTTTATGTAGCATCTTTTGAAAGGTCAGAAGATCTGGCATTCCTCGGGGCTACAGTCCCTAGAAGCTGAGTAATAGCTGCACCATTAGAAAGTGCATGGATTCTCTGGATCATCAGGGCCCTGTGTTTTCCTTTTTCACTCAGTTCTGTACCTAGCAGATAACTTCAAGCATTTGTACTTGTCACATTTGGTATAGACCTCTGCTCCCATGATGATCGCACAGACCAAGAGGTTATTACAGAAATCCATGATTTGGCCTAGATTATCTCCACAGCCAGCCAAACACTGAATAACAACTCCTCAAGATTAAAAAAAGGAAGAATTATCCCAGCACTTTGGGAGGCTGAGACGGGCGGATCACGAGGTCAGGAGATCGAGACCATCCTGTCTAACACGGTGAAACCCCGTCTCTACTAAAAATGCAAAAAACTAGCCGGGCGTGGCGGCGGGAGCCTGTAGTCCCAGCTACTCGGGAGGCTGAGGCAGGAGAATGGCCTGAACCTGGGAGTTTGCAGTGAGCCAAGATCACGCCACTGCACTCCAGCCTGGGCGACTCCGTCTCAAAAAAAAAAAGAAAGAACTACAAAATCATCCATCTGTAAAGCTAACACACTCCTTAGAGGTTTTTAGTCTAAACACTTCATTTCACAGATGAGGCAACTGAGACTCAAAGAGAACAAGTAAAATACCAGAGATCACTGAGTTAATGTAACAGCTCCATCATTAGAAGTAAGTTCTCCTCACTACCATCCTGATGTCATTTAAATTATGCATAACTGCCCTTAGTTAAATAATTTTCAGAAATAAAAGGCAGCAAAATCATTGCTGAGGCATAACAAAGCCAATGTAATGTGGTTATACATAAATTATCTATCAGTAATATGGACATAGATGATAGAAATAAAATATTAGCAATCATTATTCTATTCTTTCCAACATCATATTTTGTTCACATCAGTTTCCTTATTTATCTACAATTTCCAAGTATATGTTCAATTGAAGGAGTATATATTGGTATAGATTAATTACTACATAATGTATACTCTAAAGTATGAACAACTCAGTTACACAACAATATCTAGAAATAAGTGACTGATTTCTAAGTGACTAAAATGAGAAGTGTGTCCATAATACAACTTGACATAATAGTCCTCAGATAAAAGTCAACAGCAGGCTCATAAAGTTCCTGCATCAGTTAAGGAAAAAATAACCCCACGATATATTCACCAACCACACTCTTGTACCTAAATATATTTCTTAAGCACCTATTAAGTAGTTTTAAGCAAGTTTTCATCCGTTTTTGACATCTTTTATAAAAATTTCCCAAGCAAGTATTTTACAATATAGAAAAACGTCAACCATTTTCTTAAGAGTTTGATAATTACAAGTTGAATCGCTACATCTGAAAGGTAAGGGGACTATACTTCAGCCTATGGATTTATAATAAAGACAAGTTATGCCATACTTATTAGAATCAGATGAATTATTATAAAAGGACAGAGATGTAATAATCCTCAGTAAAGGCTCTATTCTTACCTATTCTAAAACTTAAAATCTTCAAACATCATCAAATTATTTCCTAATAGTTAAAAACACTGCACTAAAACCACACATTGAATAATCACTCATTAATGATTGTATTATCTCTATTCTTGATTCTTTAAATAATGACTGCTAATAATATAAACACTATCTTAGGTGTCTTCACAAGAGAGACAAATAAATGTGAATAAGCAAAAACTTATCCATCTCCAAAGAACATTTTCAGTAACAGCTACACAATACTGGAAGGGGATGACACTGCCTTCGAGATATATATATATAAGATATACCATCCTGGTTCTTCTCATTACTGACATAGACCATAACACCTTGGATCAATCAGTCTTTTGGTTAATCTCTATCTCATTTTCTGTCCGTTTTTGTTTTTATGTTGAAAAGATGGAGACTAAATGAGAGGTGGTATCTTGGTTTGGGTCCTGAAATAGAAGATTATTAGTGGAAAAACTGTTAAATTCCAAATAAAATTTGGAGTTTTGTTAATATTAATTTATCCATGTTAATGTCTTAATTTCTGACAGGTGTATCATGTAATGAAAATGTTAATAGTGATAGAGGGTGAAGAGTATATAGGTACTCCCCGTACTATCTTTGCAACTTTTTTGTAAATCTAAAATTATTCCAAAATAAAAGGTTTATTTAAAAATACTGAGAAACCATTAATAAAGATGAGAAGGCCATATCACTTAGAAGTAAAAACAGAAGTTATATATTTATCTTGAAGAAAATATTAATTTACTTTTTCAAAAAGCTACTCCAGCATAAGTATCACCACTCAAAACCTTGCAACGAGCTGACTCGAGGCATTAACAAGGCCCAAAAGTGGCTGCAAAATTGAATTACAGTGCCCCTAAGAAATATAACACACACACAAAAATAATTTTAGCTAATAAAGTGGTATCCCTTTCAGTTTCTTTGTAACACCTAAAGGAAAAGAAATGCCAATGATTTGGTTTCAACAAGGCAATATCAAGAAGATATATTGTTACTTTTTAATTTGTGACTAAAATGAATACTCAAGACTATAAATTTAAAAAAAAAAAAAAAAAAAAAAAGAGGAAAGGAAGGGGGAAAAATTCTGCCTGATAACTCAAAAATGATCAGAGAATAGGAAGTGGCCAAGATATCCTAGAGGAAATGTCTTTTTGGTTGGTGAAAACATCTATTCCCCAAAGCCCATTTAAGCCCTGAAAGTTGTATGACCCCAATTATACTGGTAGGAGCACTCCCATGTCTAGGGCCACAATTCTTTCCAGAGACTAAGTTTTATTATTAAAAAAAAAAAAAAAAAGAAGAAGGCAGAAATGAAGAAATGAAAGTATAAGACTCCAAATATTAGGAAACAGATATATTTTTAAATGCCCTTAAGCAATCATTTTAAAGTCCAAATCTGCTGAATATATTATTTAATTGCTTATCATTAGTTCTTGAAATTAGAATGCAGTTTAATGTTCATATTGGTCTAGATTTAACAAAATCACATGCTTGTGACTAGAAATGATGCAGAGTAGTGAAGCAAAAACATTCAGGCTTTTCAAAAAGAGTCATTGGCTGGGCGTGGTGGCCCATGCTTATAATCCCAGCACTTTGGGAGCTAAGGTGGGCGGATCACCTGAGGTCAGGAGTTTGAGACCAGCCTGGCCAATATGGTGAAACCCCATCTCTACGAAAAATACAAAACTTAGCTGAGCATGGTGGCATGCACCTGTAATCCCAGCTACTCAGAAGGCTGACGCAGGAGAACCACTTGAACCCGGAGGCAGAGGTTGCAGTGAGCCGAGATCACGCCACAGCTCTCCAGCCTGGGTGACAGGCTGAGACTCCATCTCCCAGAAAGAAAAAAAAAAAAAAACTAAAACAAACAACAACAACAAAACAGTCATTTACTGTTATATATCTAGTCTGTATTACCTCCGTCCTGCCTCGAATACTAAAGCAATCAATTATAAGACCTCTAAAGAATCTCTTTATAAAATACATATATGTGTGTATGTATACATCTAAATGCATTTGTTGCATATCCCCATGCTCATGGCACTGTTCCAGGTGCCTAAACAGAGCTTACATTCTGTCTGGGCAGGCTGAAAATGAAGTTTTAATCACAAAATTAATAATTTAATAACAGTTGTGATATGACACATGTTAGAAAGTAGCAGTATATAATATTAAGAGATAGCAAAAAGAGAGTGTTGGTCTATTCTATGGTCACCAGAGGCTGAGTTCTTTAACCCATTTATGCCTGAGGTTGTGATTTTTGGAATTTTTGCAATCAGACCTTGGTGATGACCTTGAGCAGTAGGATATAAATAACTCACAGACTTAGCGTTCCAATAATGGAACACTAGGCATAAATGGGTTGTCTTTAAGGATGGGAAAGAGTTGGTTAGGGCAGACCAAAGGAGAGAGGATACCACATATCTAAAGTCCAGGACAGGAAGGGACATCATATTTTCAAGGGACAGTATACAGGGCTATGTGACCAAAATACTCACTGCCTAGGGGCACATGGTGCAAAATGAATCCAGTAAGAGAGGCCTGGCTAAAGCACACAGGACCTTATAAGGACTTGAGACAGAAATCTGGATGGTGTCTAAAAACCTCAAATTTTCTGATTAAAGCAAGACCAAGCCCGAAAATCATGTTAAGGAGGAAAGAGACATTTTTAGATTTGAATTCAAAAAAGTACAATGTAGCGGCTGTGTGCAAACAGATTAAGAGGTTCCTCAGGGGCCTCTGCAATGGCCCTGCTGAGAATTTGTGTCCTGGTCTGAAGGCAGGCTCTCCAAGAACAAAAAATAGAGTGTGTAAATGTGCTTGGCTCAATTTAAAAAATAAATAAATAATATAAAATAAAGTAAAATAAAATAAAACACTGTTACTGCTGTCTTTTCTGTCTAATGAGCCATCAAAATAAGAAGCCCTGTTAGTTTCACCAAAAGTAAATTAGTTTCAAAATAAACGCGGAACATGGCAAGTTCTACGCTCTACCCAGGTATGAGCCTCTGGAAGGCAGCCGTACTCTCAGGCTTTAAAAGTGCCAGGCATGAATTTCAACCAAAAAGGGATTTTGAAACAGCAAGAACCTATAATATAAAACACAATAGGCTCTAAAAATGACTCAGTTGTCTCTACCATTACACATGTTAACTACTCATCCAAAAAAAAAGAAAAAAGAAAAAAGAAACTTAATATTCATACCGTGCTCTTCACAACATCCAATTACATTATACACAACGGATAATTTAGATACTCATTAACCAATGAATAATACAAGAATCTCATGACTCAAAATGCTCTTCCTACACCCTTTTTACTGACAAAGACAGCAATTTTTTTTTCTTTTCAAGTTCTATTTCAGGTTCAAGGGGCACATGTGCAGGTCTGTTACATGGGTCAATTGCATGTCTCAGGGGTTTGGTGTACAGATAATTTCGTCACCCGGTAATCAGTATAACACCCGAGCGATTGTTTTCCATTATTCACCCTCTTCCCATCCATAGCAAAACTTTTCCTGAAGATAACATATAAATCCACTAAAGTCTTAGATGACTATTCAAATATTATTTCATAGTATTTCTGTAAATTTCAGAATAAAATCTATATTAAAATCCTTTGGAATATCAATGGGCATTGCTTCTTGGCTTTGGTTTCTTTGTTGTTGTTGTTTTAAATATTTGATATTAATTTAAAATATTTGTAATCTTCCAGGAAAAATATTATTATAAAACAATATTTACTATTGCTTTGTTTTGCCAATACCATGATTTTATTTTATTTTATTTTATTTTTGAGACGGAGTCTCGGTCTGTCACCCAGGCTGGAGTGCAGTGGCCGGATCTCAGCTCACTGCAAGCTCCGCCTCCCGGGTTCCCGCCATTCTCCTGCCTCAGCCTCCGGAGTAGCTGGGACTACAGTCGCCCGCCACCTCGCCCGGCTAGTTTTTTTTTTGTACTTTTAGTAGAGACGGGGTTTCACCGTGTTAGCCAGGATGGTCTCGATCTCCTGACCTCGTGATCCGCCCGTCTCGGCCTCCCAAAGTGCTGGGATTACAGGCTTGAGCCACCGCACCCGGCCAATATCATGATTTTAAAAACCTAGTATTCTTCAAAAGAAAATATTCCTGAGAACCTGCATCAGTTTTTCTCTTTATGGCATAGAAACAGCCTCAAAGTTGCCTGTCAGAAATTTCACAAAATGCTAAGAGCCATACTGAGCTACTCCTTTCTGTTTTCTCAGGAGCCCAGGTACCTTCTCTGTCCTTGGAGTGGTCTGGTCTGCTCCTAACTTAGCCATTTTCCTTCATACCAATTTTCTTTCTCTGTATTTTACTTCACCCATTTTTTCGCAATCTTCCTCCAGGGAACAAACTCACAATGCAATTGCTAGTCAGCAGCCAACACTTTCTCCCAGCAGTAGCCCTAAGCAGGCTGCACATGCTCATCCGACTCCAGGCCCAACTGTAACTACTGGGAAAGACAGCAGTGAGATAATTCAGATGACTGATACCTTAAGGAACAGGATTATTTGCAACCATTTAGGAAAGTGTGGGAAGCAAGGACAACCTTCTTTTTTATCTGCAATTGCAACACATTAATGCAAATGCTGAGGATGCTTTCAGCTTATAAAAGCACCCTATAGATCTGTACTTCTTTTATTTCTGAGAAATTCAAACCACCAAGCAGTTATCAAACTGTTTTAACAGCAGAAACCTTTATTTGGTCCCCTAAATCTCCACTAAAAGTGGCATTTTAATAGCATATATTAATGTTTGTAAGTTCAAAATTGCAGTACATATATCCAATCAATTGAATTACATGTATTTTAACAACAAAATTTTGCAGCTGAGGTTCATAGATGACTGCTGTTTCTATAGACAAATTAAGTGTGGATTCCATTTTGGTTGCAAAGTAGTGACAGATCCTGACTCATAGAAATAGAACTGAAAATGCCATGTTTTCTCAAGAGCTTCTCTTAAAAATCTCAGAATGCTTATTAATTAAACTAAACCAGTAGCTTGAAAGAGGATGGTAGAAATACCTTGTTCAGATTTGAAGTGAAAACAATAACAACTTGCTTGTATTTTCTAAATATTAAGTATTCAACATAAATGAAATCAATGAATAGACAACTCAGTCTTAATCTCTTTATTTAGCAGAAAGTATTTTTGAAAGTATATTTCCAAGTATCTTTTAATATTATGCTTACATTATAAATAACATAAAAAATCCCAAGTTATATGGGTCACCATCTCTGACTACAAAATTATTCAAAAGTTTAAAAACAACTTATTTTTTGCTGTCTCCAATTTTATTTCCATTCCACTAATAGCACTTTAACTTCAGTCATGGGCAAGGTAATTCTGTAATCTTGCTTGGCCAAATTCAACTCATTTTGCTTAATAGCAATTGGTGTGTGTGGGGTGGGAGTGCGGAAGTTTCCAATACAATAACCATGAGTACAATGAATAAAATATTTTTGTATTGGTATGGGTAACATTTGTGTAATACTTGCTGGACATCCACCGAGTTTTGCCTGGTATGCAACATGTGTATTGTAGTAATTGAAGAATTTTATATCATGGTAAATTAAGCAAATGTAACACTATACCATAGTCTAGTTAATAACACCTTTTCCAAAAGTGCTAAATATATGCCCAGACATAATAGAGAAAGTTTTATTTTAAGAGTTAATTTGGCAAAACAAATTAAATATACATGCAATTTTCCATGTATTCAAATTTAATTCATAAATGAATGTTCTTCTAGGATTTTTATATGGTTAACATTTTAACTCTTTTTTTAGGTTCGGGGTACATGTGCAGGTTTGTTACACAGGTAAACTCATGTGTTGAGGGTTTGTTGTCCAGATTATTCCATGACCCAGGTATTAAGCCTAGGACCCAGTAGTTACTTTTTCTGCTCCTCTCCCTCCTCTCGCCCTCTACCCTAAAGTAGACGCCAGCGTATTGTTCCCTTCTTTGTGTTTATGAGTTCTCAACATTTAGCTCCTGCTAATAAGTGAGAAAATGTAGTATTTGGTTTTCTGTTCCTGTGCTAATCTGCTAAGGATAGTAGCCTCTAGCTCTACGCGTGCTCCCGCAAAAGACATGATCTTGTCCTGTTTTATGGTTGCATACTATTCCATGATGTATATTTTTAAAATTATATTTGAATCAAATAATTATCAATCACATTACAGTGCTAACTGCTCAGATTAAAAACATTAATCTAAATAAATCTTAAAGAAAAGGGGATTATATTAGTGGATCAAAGGCAGACAATAGGTAATCCTAGTATTCTGACTTAATTCATCAGTGACCAATGAGGACAGAGGTAGATGCACTAAAATGTAAACATATACCACACCTTTTTCCACATAACAAAACTGCCATCCTTTCTCAGGAACATGTTTTCTCTTCATTCATTCATATATGTTTTGTGTAAACGCAATGTATATGTGTACTTAATTTTTTATAAAAAAAGAGGAGACATTTTGGGACATTTCATCTGTAGGAGTCTTTGAACTGGATAGTATCAAATATTTAACTGGAAAAATAAAGTAACTTTATAAAGTTTATTATAATAGAAAATATGTGCAATATTGTAGCACTAAAAAAGAGTTGTGCACAACCAGCACAGATTTTTGCAGCTGAGGTTTATAGATGACTATTGCTTCCACAGATGAATTACTTGTGAATTCTATTGCTAGATTCCCAGCAAAATGGGAATCAGTGCATCACTAATATTTAAATCAATTGGTTACTAAGGAGATTCAAGCAGTAAGAACTCTCACGCTGCTGATCACAGAGAGGTTACACACACAATGTCATTTGCTAACTAACTATGCCAACTATCACAATTCTGTAACTAAACACCAGCACTAGTTGATGTGACATTTTATAAACAAGGTTTGTCATTTAATGAAAATAAATAATGTGTGGTTAGTGACTAAACATGAGATAATTGGTGAAATGTGACAAAGGTCTATAGACTACATAAAAGCATTGTATAAGTTTTCATTTCTTTTTTAATTTTTTTTCTTTTATTAAAATAGAGATGGGATTTCACTGTATTGCCCAGGCTAGTCTTGAACTCCTGGGCTCAAGACATCCTCTCGCCTCAGCTTCCCAAAGTGCTGGGATTACAGGAGTGAGCCATCGTGCCTGACCAAGTGTTTTTGTTTGCTTGTTTGTTTGTTTCTTTTTTTGACAGGATCTCACTCTGTCAAAAAAAGTCTGGAGTATAGTGGCACAATCTTGGCTCATTGCAACCTCCACCTCCCAGACTCAAGTAATTCCCATGCTTCAGCCTCCCAAATAGCTAGGATTACAAGAGTGAGCCACCACATCTGGATAATTTTTGTATTTTCAGTAGAGACATGATTTCACCATGTCGGCCAGGCTGGTCTTGAACTCCTGAGCTCAAGTGATCCTCCCGCTTTGGCCTCCCAAAGTGCTGCGATTGTAGGCATAAACCTCTGCACCCAGGAAGTGTTAATTTCTTAATCTTGGTAAATGTATTCTTGTTATATGTAAGTGAAAGTCCTTATTCTATGGAAAATGTACACAAACAGTTAAGAGTTAAAGGGGTATCATGTATACAAATTACTACCAATGTTTTGATAAAACAATTACAGAGTAAGAAAGACAGAATAAATCGGTAAAATATTAACATCTGAAGAATCTGGGTACACAAGAATTCCAATTACTAATTGTACAAATTCTCTGTGACTAAAAACCTTTCAAATGAAGAAGTTTTTTAAAAATATCTTACAAAACATATTACTCTTCTTCATGATTATACTCAGTAAATAAACTATTGCCAAAATCTGAAATGCTGTTCATCACTTTGAGAGCAGGAGCAAAGTAATAGACAACAGCATCCTCAGAGAAGCCTTTACACACACACACACGTGTAAAGTGAATTCAAATAATCATTTCAATTACATATCCCTTACAATCTGGTTCATTACATTATTTTGATGCATGTATGTTACTCATCACAATACACACTTTTAAAAATAATTATGTCCCACAAAGTCCTGATAAAATACTTGGTTCATTATAATGTTATTTCTAAAACAATAAACACTTTGAATACCAATAAAATCAAAATCTTTCATGCAAATTTTTTTATATTACGCGTACTTACGTGACTTAAGAAACTGTATTTCTCTCCTCTCCAACTTGGACAGTTGAGGCTCACATCTAAATACACAGAGGCAACAGACATGCAAGATTTTACATTATAAAGATCTGTTTTAAGATAATCTTTGGAAATTCACTGAATCTTTAGAAATATACTGAAAACAAAATGATGGACCCACTTATGTTGAGCGTGTAAGGAGAGAAGAAAAAGGTCAGAGATAGAAATAAGGTGACAGATAACACATTTTTAAGTACAAATAGATTCATAATTCTACCTATAAAATGATATATACAAAAAAGATACCATAGGATACTTTAAGTGCAATAGAGTGTAAAACATTTGGGCTTGAGTCTAACATGAGCATTTCTATTAGGTGCTGTGAATAGCACATTTATATCCCTTATATATACACATTATCAAAGAAGGAATATTGGAATGTTATAGATAAAAGGAAAAATATAATATTTTTAAGATATTCAAAAACCAATAGATGTGTGTGGGGCAGGTACTCATTCTCCTAATGCTGAAGGCTCCAGACTCAATCTTTGACTCTCTGCTCTATCTCTCTTAGTGATCTCATTAGTTTTATGGCTTTAAATAAAGAGTACCCGTTTGCCAGTGGCAACCAAATTTATATCTCCCTTTCAGATCTCTGCTACAAGCTCTTAAATTGTTTATACAATTGCTTATTCAAGATATCTATTTGGATGTCTAATAAGCAACTCAGTCTCCCCCTGTTAAAACCTGAACTCCTGATTAATCTCCATGCCCACATGCAGCCTTCCCCATCTTAATGGAGGCACCTGAAAATGCTCAGGTCACAAAACTTGAATTCACCTTGGACTCCAATCTCTCAGGAAGCCTTGTTGTACCTTCAACACACATCCAGCATCCAGCCACTTTTCACTACCTCCACTGTTACCTTTCTGGTCCAAGCCATTGTGTCATCTTTCATCCGAGATTATTTCAATAGCCTTGTAATTTTCTCTCTTTCTGTCCTTGCAATCCTGCAGGCTATTTTCAACACAAATATTAGAATGATCTTTAAAAATGTAATTCAGGTCATGTGTTGTTCTACTTAACAGTCTGAAGTAGTTCCCCTATTTAACTCAGAGAAAAGTTAAAGGTTTTTGTTTTTGTTTTTGATTTTGTTTTGTTTTGTTTGAGACAGAGTCTCCCTCTGCCGCCCAGGCTGGAGTGCAGTGGCGCAATCTTGATCTCGGCTCACTGCAAGCTCCGCCTCCTGAGTTCCCGCCATTCTCCTGCCTCGGCCTCCCGAGTAGCTGAGACTACAGGCGCTGCCACCACGCCTGGCTAAGTTTTTGTATTTTTAGTAGAGATGAGGTTTCACCGTGTTAGCCAAGATGGTCTCGATTTCCTGACCTTGTGATCCGCCTGCCTCGGCCTCCCAAAGTACTGGGATTAAAGGCGTGAGCCACTGTGCCGGGGCGAAAAGTTCAAGTTTTGCACGGACTGCAACAGTCAGTGGACAGACTCTTGCTGCCTTTTTGTTTTCATCTCCTAGTGCCCTTGCCTTGCTCCCTCCGTTCCAGCCACACAAGCTTCCTTGAATATATCAGGCATGGTATTGCTTTGGAAACTTTTCCCTGGTGGTTTTACTGGATAGAATGTTTTTCCCAAAGGCAGTCACATGGCCAACTCCCTGGCCTTAAAATCTTTGTTCAGGTATCACCTTTTCCACAATTATTCTACTGAAAATAGCACTATCCCTACCCCTGCCTTAGCACTCAAATCCCCTTCATATCAGTCCACCTTTCTTTTTTCACAGTAGTTATCACTTTCTAAAATGCTATATAATTTACTGATTTATTATGGTTATTGTTTAATGTCCATCTCCCCTTTTAAATTTTAAACTCCAACAGAGCAAGAATAGTTGTCTGCTTAATTTACTGATGTATCTCCAAGTCCCTACAACAATGCCTAACACATAATAGACACCCAATAAATACTTCATGTGGAAGATTAGGTTGATTTGAAATTACTAAATTTGATTCCTTGAAGATGTATTCAGCGGATGAGGAGAAAACACATGAAAATTTCTCCACAGAAATCTAGATCACTCCAAAAGGGCAGGAACAATGGATTATAGTGTAAACTATCCTATTATCTTCTATCTGACATCTAGGGTGAAGTTGCCATAGATCTCCAAGGTGGAAACAGCCAGAGGTGAAGGGGGGATGAAAAAGTAGGGAAGCAATAATCTGCCTGTGACTTCAGGGAAATGGCTGCTCTGAGCCAGAACGGCTCAGAAGTACTAAAAGTTAAAGAGACATTACCCAGGTCTACTCATTCTATTCATTTTATTTGTATAGAGGAAAGTTTCTGTAATGACATTTAAAGAATGTTACTAATTACTTTTTGGGGGTAAATGGCTTTTGGGATAGGTTTTTGCTTCTTTGTCACTTCTCTAGTATGTGGATATTTTTCCTAAAAATTCCTATACAATTAAAAGTTAATTCTTAAAAAAATAAAATTTCCAATAAAATCCTGTAGGCTTCATGATAAAAAATAAAGTTAATATTCTTGAAAGAGAAAACTGAATATTTTAAATTTCTTCTAAGATTCTTCAGTGCAATATTGTACATTATAAGACTTTTAACCACTTTAAGGAACAATGGTTTGCATTTGGAAAATTCTCAAAACCAGAAAAATGAAATTATTAAGAATTCCTATAAAGCCTGATGTCATATAAGATTCAACAAATATTCTAATTAATTTAATTATATCTAAAAAGGAGTGTAAATTTTGTTGTTTTTTTTTTTCTTATTTAACATCCATAGCACTCAGGGATAGTTATTCTACTAGTCCTTGATAAAAGCTAACCCATAAACTTAAAGAATTTTAAAGTCTACTATGTAAATTCAAGGAGAAAAATTATCTTAATGTCTTTCAAAGGAATTATAGTTTCCCTAAAGAAACTATATATAAGTAATAAATACAGAAAATTTTTCCAAACACTTGTATAATATCTTTACCTAAAATGGCATGGCTGGATAAGCATCATGATGTTTCTGTGTAATCTTGCCTAAGAGAGGAATTGGGCAACGTTAGTTTCTACGGATCACAACCCACTGGATTTTATGATTTTGAGAACATACTGTACAATCACCATATAAATTTTATTTTCATTTTCTCTGTTGATAAAAAATGCAACTTATGCTAACTTTTTCATAATATGAGAAGAGAGCCCGAACATACCCAAAAAAGGAATTTCTAATGGAGCTTCTTTATAATTAGCTCTCCAATTAACTATTAACAAGTTGGATATGGTTGTCTTCAATGTATTACATGCTAATTAACAACACTTGTATCACTATCTCATCAACTTACTATACAATAGCTCAGCAGCAGTTATGTCAATAAATTAATTATGCTTTGTAGCATATTTACATATTTAAATATATGTGTACAAATTAAATATTTATAATTTATCATTCTGCTTAGGAGATATTCCTTTTCTGTGATTTTGCTTGTGTTCTTCTCTACCAAATGCATGCCAATCTAGGGAGTTGTGAAGTATCATTTAGACAGTGACAGCGGCAAAACATCAAAAACGAAGCCACCTAAATAAATGAAGATACAAACTGGAAGGTGGAAATCAAAAGATTCAACTAACCTCATACACGAAAACACCTCAAATGTAGCTTACCTGGAATGACCTGCTAGAGAATGCATGCATCAATTGATTGGTTCCCCTTATTTGGGAGTGACTGGCATTATGGATGAAAAGCTGGATACCAGGCATGCTGTATCTCACCACAGTGCATCCTGCATTTAGGTCACAATGACCCCTGGCTGTCTGAGGCTTTGCAGGGCGTGGAAGAAGCCAGCAAGCTCCCCTAAACGATCCTGTTATAGATCTGAGCTACACCCCCCAAACAACTCTATCCATGGTAAAACAATAGGATAATTTAAGTCATTTGCCATCAAACTACCACCACTAAAAAGGGAAAAAATGTAATATTCCACAAAGGTTCATGGTGGACAGTTTTCCTTCCTATGCATGGGAACAGACAACTTGTAGTCTGGGTTTTTAAACTACCTAGTTTTCTGAGCCAGTACAATTTGAATACAGAGAAAGTTAAGCTAAGCAGTGAGAATGTTTGATCTGGCAGAAAGAGGCTGCCAGTGCATATCTTTTATATTTCAATTATTTTTACCAACTATATATCTATTTCTGTTTCTAACTTTTGTTGCACTAAGGTATGCACTTCATGAAATGACATATGTAAAATTGTAAAATTCTGTCTTACTCTAATAAAGCCTCATGCTAAATCCATCTACTATTTTGGTAGCAGGGATTGTCTTAAGCTGCCTGGCTTAGATGGGAAAACAGAAACTTCCACCCTGAGTGATGCCAGGCAGTCTCTTTCCCATCCCTTCAATAACCTTTACCTTTCTCCTTTGAACTAATTTCACCCTACCATCCCTTTCTCTTACCCACCTCCCCAATATCTCCTACACCTCACCTCATCCAGAATCAAATGCTGCTCAAATACGCTGTTTTAACAATATGCTGCTTTATGATCATCGAGTTATCCTAGCACTAGTTTCATGCTAGTCTCTCACACTTAATCTTATTTTTTAACTAGTTAAGAAAAGCAGAAGTATTTAAAGGAAAACAAGGAAGCAAACAAAAAAGAAATTAAGAGGCAATATGGGGAACTACAAAACAAAAAGTACACAGAGATATAATGAAAGAAAGTGAATAATGGACAAAAAGAAAAGAGAGGAGAAGTCAGAAGAAAAAGGAGATCGGGCAAGCAGAGAACTATTGACATTCATATATACTGAGGGCTTACTCTGGGAAAGAATTGTGCTGTTTTACATACAGTGTGTGTAGTAAAATACAAATATATATATATATATTTACACACACTGCAGATAAAACAGCACAATTCTTTGCTTATATATTATATATATTCTATATATATAAGCACTGCATATATATATATACACACACACACATATATGTCTGTAGCATATTTACAAGGTCAACTCTTTTACATGAGAAATGTGTGTACTTGATTCTTAAATAGGTGTTGTTAGTTTGCTATATGACAGAAAAAAGTGTTTTAAGAATGTAAACTTCATAAAAAGTGAAACAAATATGTTACAATGTGCTCTCTTTTTCTCATTTCCTCCCAGCACCCAAAACTCAATTTTATATTATTTTTGTGTAGTAAAAGTTAATGTTAAAAAAGAAAAAAAATGTATTGTGTTTAATATTTTCTGGTCTTATAAGAGTGACTTTAGTTACATGATCTTAAAATATGGTAAGTTACCATGGTAACTAGATCCTTTGACAATTATTCTATTTTAATACAAACCAATAAAAGTGGTTAAAAATACTCTATTCTTAAATCCTTAGACTCACAGTTACTACAAAAGTTTGTCCTTAACTTCCTTGCCACATTTTTCAAGTAGATGTTTAAGGATTTTTCCCTGTCCTATTTCACCCCTCATCAAGCTGATTTGAACAGGAACAGTTCTCAGGCCATGGAAGCTGATGCACTCTGTGATAGTAAATGCCCAGCAGGAATTTTTGCACTTAATTCAAATAGATAAATATCACCAGAGTTTGTTATATAACCAAGAAGGTTATGTATTCTGCTCGTTGTTTTACAGAGGAAAAATCAGATTTTTGTTTTAGAGACAGATACTTTTTAAAAAAATAAAGATGCATCATACATTATTTTAGTACACTTATGGTCTAAAACAGGGTTTGAATTGCCAATAAGCCATTGTTGAACACTATCAGAAAGAAAGAAATAGGTATGTACTATCCCCTCTGTGCGTCTGCACCAATTTTATGTATCTCTTCGCTAGTAGTGATCATATCATAATTAACAAAATTTCTAAAGCTATTTTATTCAGAAATCATGTCATATTTATGTTTATAACCCAAGTATATCACCTGGTATTTAGTGGGCCCTCAATTAATGGTATAAAGAGAAAAGCAAATATAGTAAAGATTGGTTGCTTTGTTCTTCATCAGTGGAAGTGTACTGTTCTCCTACGTAATAAGAACTAATGCTGCTAAGTTGAAATTAAGTTTGTTTTTCAGGGAGGAGAGAAAAATTGAATCATAAAAATTAGTGATATAATTAAATGGAAAAATATGATTTTCCACTCAAGATATACCAGCCAGGTGAATCTGTGGCAGGGAAAGCCAAACATTACCTCTTTTCACAAGGGTCCATAGTTTTAGCTAGCTTACGAAGAACATCAAAGCTATTTTAGATATTTGTGCAATCCATAATCATCTGTCTCTTGTACTCCTCATCAGCATGTCCATCCCCATTCAGCACGCGGGTGGTGGGTGCTGTCAACCGTCTTTAGATAGCTGCCTCAGCCTGCCTCTGACGCTTCGGGGTAAAATATGGTCTTGCATCATGCTCAGACTGAACTTTCCATAAATCACCTCTGGATCTGGGTTTTTCTGCTATAGTTCCTTTGTACTCTTAAAATTGAGGTCCCCATCCTTCCCCATTCTGCACTGAATCCTTAATGCTCAGCTGGAAACTTGAATGCCTTCACTGAACTCAAATTCATAATTGATTTACAGATTATTTGTATTTCCTCTGAAATACCACATTTTTCCCTATTTTCTCCTTTTCCATAGCCTCCCTGTTATGTCAGGTTATTTTCTCTACCCCATCACCAGAATATGGCAAAGTTGCCAGAGCTACTCGGTATCCTGAGTCCTACAAAATAATGTGTCTGGCAATCACCATTCAATTGCACTGAAATGTAGGTCATTGTAAGGCAACACCAAATCTACCACACTTCACCTGACTTTCTTCAACTACTGTTCTCTGTCTTCCTCCTTCTAACTCTCCACAGTGCTGACTTAGTTCAAAAACCCAAGTATTTTTGTCTTGGGTGGTAACACATTTGGATTCCATTTATTGACCTTATTTCTCCATTCTACCTAACTTTTAGAATATCTCAGAGCAGCAGGTAAATGACACTCTCTCTATCCATCCCAGGATCACAAGATGTTCATCACTGCATGGCAGGAGGATATAAGCATCCTATCACTATTAAGACTTCTGTACACCTCTCCATTCTAACTTTTACCTAAACTAATATTTACCAAATAACTCAATTTGGGATCTTTAAAAACTATAAGAAAGGGATCTGGGGAATATCTGTGGATTTCCCTTCACCTTTCATATTGTTTTCACATTAGGCATATACAGAAGGCAAAGTTAATTTCCATTCTTATTGTCAATTTCCCTTCCAGGCTAGCGTGTACTTCTACAGAGGAACTGAGATGAGCGTCACTTGGCACTGCCTTTGATGTATTCTCTCCCTTCTGCTAAAATAGCCACAATATCTGGGAATCCTCAAATAGGAAAGCATTTGTCAACCCTGTCTGGCCTCTTTGTAGAAAGCTCATGCAAGTGTAAAAAGCGAAAGGATATTCAGTTGTAGATCCAAGAACCTTCTTTTAGAAATCAGGAACCCATGCATATTCCCAAATTTTGTTTCCAATTGCACCCTACATCCAAATATGTTCAAACACTATTACAGCTATACTTCTCACTTCATAACTCAAAATTAGCCTGAGGCTAGTTAAGCTGTTACTTGCTAGCATGTTAATTTGATCAGAATGTCTCAGAGCTTTCCTGCTTTCTTAATCCTTTAAGACCAGGGTCAGCAAACCACAGCTGTGTGCCAAATCAGGCCTGCCACCTGGCTGTGTACAGCCCATAAGCTCTAGGAATGGCTTTTACAGATGAACATTAGCAATCAATTTGATGATAGGGAATATTATGTTTGACCAATAATTAAGGAAAACATTAACCACCCCAATAAAAAGAACTCAGCTACTCTCATCAGTAGACTTATGTACAAAAAGTTGGACTCAATTATTTTGAATTTCATCATTAAAATTTGTGGAAATTTTTTGTTATACAAATATTGGTGATTTTGCCTCTCAGGCACAAAGCCTAAAATAGTTCCTATCTGGCCCTTTACAGAAAAGGTTTGCTGATCCCTGCTTGATTCCACTTATATGAGGTACCTAAAAGAGTCAAATTCATAGAATCAGAGTGGAAAGGTAATCAGCAGGACCTGTGGGGAGGAGAACTGGGTAGTTACTAATCAAGAAGCATAAAGCTTCAGCTAAACAAGATGAATAAATTCTACAGATCTGCTGTACAATATTGCCACTATAGTCAACCACAACGTATTGTATACTTGAACATTTATGGAGGGGCTGGGTGTGGTGGCTCATACCTGTAATCCCAGCACTTTGGGAGGCTGAGCCGGGTGGATCATGAGGTCAGGAGATGGAGACCATCCTGGCCAACATGGTGAAATCCCATCTCTGCTAAAAATACAAAACTTAGCCAGGCGTGGTGGTGGGCACCTGTAGTCCCAGCTACTCAGGAAGCTGAGGCAGGAGAATCGCTTGAACCTGGGAGGTGGAGGCTGCAGTGAGCCGAAATCGTGCCACTGCACTCCAGTCTGGGTGACAGAGTGAGACACTGTCTCAACAACAACAACAACAACAACAAAAAAAAAAATATATATATGGAGGGAAGATCTTGTGTTAAGTGTTCTTACCACAATAAAAGAAAAACAAACACAGGAACACTTAGCTGGAGATGTTCCACAGAATGCCAAAGATGAATTCCACAGGATTTCAATTAAGGCAAGAATTCTAGGAGTTTCACATTATATTTCTCCAGATTAATCTATGTGTGTATCTTTGCTTTTCTGCTTGTTATAATGCATATTAAATAAAGGAGTAACTGATGACTCCTCTATCCTCATTTTCTTACTAAAACAGGTTTTACTGTTTTCAAATTAATACTCATTACTAGCATTGTCCCAATGTTTATTCAGTATTAGGTTTTATATATCTCACAAACCGTCTAAGGTAGGCATTACTTCTCTTTTAATGGTGATGATGAAACGGAGGCTCAGTAAAGCTAACCAGCTCACCTAACACAGAGCCTCTATTTTTATCAATATAATATTGTCTCCCCTGTTATTTACCCTCTCCTTCTCAAAATTTCCTTTAACTATCTCCAGTTTCCATTTGTCCTAGTTGTAGGAATGTTTCACTGTTTTTCATTCTTCCTTCCACCTCCCACTCAGAAGCAGCATAAGCAGCCATACTGACATGGGGATTTAGAAATGTAGCAATAGCTATAGTCCGATGCTAATGTGAATTTCTGGTACCCTGATCTTATTTAAATCACAAAGTCAAATTTAGGACTCTGGACAGGGGCAAAGACCAAAGCCAAAACCAAGGGACTAAGAATGAGCCATCACTGCCAGATCTCACTTTCCTGAAATTAGGAGACTTGGCTAGAAATGTGGGGTTAGGGGGTGAGACCATGGGAAAGCGAGGTTGTTCTGATTCATTGCATGTTATACTTGGGAATTAGCCTATGTAGGCTATAACATGGAGAAGCATTATCAAGGTGAAGGTGTATACCGAGTTACAGGAAAAACAAATTATCAGGAAAGCCAATGCTTTAGCAGTAGGTAAACCTAGGTTATCAATCCATCTCAATGATTAACTCACTGTGTGACATTGGCTTCATTTCACAGGACTGCTGCTTTCTTGATATGCTTACTATTTTTACTTTAATGATTACTGAAGTTTCTTCCAATTCTATCTTTGCATAATCCTAGGACTCTAAAGTACACCTCTACAGTGATACAATCTAGAGAACACTATCTGAGTAGGGATCCCAAGTGGGCAAATTATTCTGATACTGGCCAGTCAAATCATACATTATTAGTTCTCTTCAAAGATATATGTGGTATAGTTAAGATAGTTCTGCTCCAATAATGTCTGCTAAAGTAATGAAAAAGTAGATATAGTCTCAGAATGCCGGGAAACAGCAAATAATTATTGTATATTCTTTCATCTTGTTACTTTGCTATGATTTTTCTGAGATTGGGGCATTCAAAATTTTTGAGAGTGTGATTTAATCAACTATTGCACTTCCAGAAAATATTATTTTGTGATTTCCAATCTCGGGTAGAGAGCAGAGTTGATACATGTGGCAGTGGCTCTACTACCATTTATGTTCCCTACCCAGGGCTGGACACACAGTTGAGCTCAGTAATACACTATAACGTGAGTAAGTGAAGGAGGGAACGGCAATAATTCATGTTATTGCCAGGATTTGTTGCCTGATAAATAGCACAGCAATGTATTCCAAATTCAGAAAGAGAAAGAAATGGCACACAATTATATTTAAATAACAAAAATGCTTCTGGAAGATACACAGATCTGAAAATCATGATATGAATAGATTTAGGAATGACAACAAGAGGCTAAGATGGCCTAATTCGTGTTCTTACTGGGAAGGAGAAGGCAAGTGGAATCTGGTGTACGAAAAGGAAAAAGTCTACAAAGTTTACATATTAATAACAGGGAGCTGACCACAGGATGATATCTTTATTATCCAGACCCACAGTATCTGTGGGAGTTAATACAACGCTGCAGCTCATACAGTTGAATGACCTATACAGTTACTTTGCAGCTCATAACACAGGTAAACTTCCCCCTCAGAACAGAAAAACTAGATCTGAGATTGTGGATCTGTTTCCCGGCCCCCTTCCCAGCCAAAAATGAATTACATCAAATTTGTTTCTTCAGATCTGGTTTAATCTGTTGTTATTGCATGGGGAAACACCTGATTCTTCTTTATAATTGTTGAACCAGGGAGCAAAACTTATCATTGCCTAATAATCAATTTGTTGCCTCATTGAAAAATGTGCTCAGCATCTACTGCACCAGCTTGACCACTTGAATGATCCTGGGTCCTCCTCAAGGCTTATGTTTTAAAGTCTACTAATGACTTCCAAGCACTGACATGTTCTTTACCTGTTTCACGTGTGTCCATTTTATCTACATTAATTACTTTCAAGTAAAACTTTCACAGGACAATGTCCCTGACAATATCTAGCAGAATTTCCTGCCTAAGAGTTAGAAAAAAGAAAAAAAGCAATATTGATTTTGCGACTAAAGGAAATATATGTGTTCTTAAATTAGGTCAATATTGCATATTCATAGTACTCTGTGGAACTGATCATTATGATATAAAATTTCTATTTAACAAATATATTTATTTATAGTAAGCTATGTTCTAGATATTATTTAAGACGGCTTGCAAAGATTCTTAAAATACAGCAAGACAGCATAAATTTAAAAGGGAAAGAAGAAAGAGAAACAACAATGAAGCTATAATTCATATTTAATTTATTAAGTTTAAGCCTGGATATGGAAGAACTGGCAGAAATAGGAACGATAATGTGTCCATGTAATATAGTCATTAAGAATGAAAGAATTTGAAAAGAATCTGGTGAATTTGAAGACAATCTGATTTAACATATTAAAATATATGATGGGGCCCTCTCATATTTACGTATCACTTTGAAGTTTACAAAGCATATTAAGTACATTTATTTCCTTACATCAGTAAGACTGTATTAGAAATAAGTAAATTCTCATAAGAAAGAGAGACTTGCCAGGACAGTTGCCTTCTAGAGGTTATCATGCCAAATATTTTCAAGAAGACTTATAGACTGGCAAGACAGGATTGAAAGTCCTACTATAAGAAATCTCCTTATGACCTTACTAACAAATAAGACATTTTCATATTATCACATTTTAAGATATTCTTCCAATATTAGGCTGAGCAATACAGTAAAAAATGGTTAACCTTTATGCCAGCCATTTCAAATGTTCAACTGAATAGTTTATTTGGCTTTTTAATTTTTAAATTTTGTGGGTACATAGTAGGTGTATATATTTATAGGGTATATAAGATATTTTGATACAGCCATACAAGGCATAATAATCACATCAGTGTAAATGCGGTATTCATCACCTCAAGCATTTATCCCTTCTTTGTGTTACAAACAATCCAACTATACTCTTTTATTTAAAATGCACCGTAAATGCTTGTTAACTGAAGTTACCCTGTTGTGTTATCAAATACTAGATGATATTTATTGTGTGTAAAACTATTTTTGTACCCATTAACCATCCCCACTTCCTCCCCTGCCCCTCACACTACCCTTGCCAGCCTATGGTAACCATTGTTCTACTCTCTATGTTTATGAGTTCAATTGTCAACCTAATAGTTTGGATATCGGCCGGGCGCGGTGGCTCAAGCCTGTAATCCCAGCACTTTGGGAGGCCGAGACGGGCGGATCAGGAGGTCAGGAGATTGAGACCATCCTGGCTAACACGGTGAAACCCCGTCTCTACTAAAAATACAAAAAACTAGCTGGG